>NC_080721.1:10313549-10333549 GCF_019097595.1 Hemibagrus wyckioides | reverse complement strand
GACTGTATTTAGTAACGATGTGACAAAGGAGACCTGCAGGGGCTGATGGGTAACGTGGTCCACGTGCTAGGTTTAGGGATTCGGCTTAACCATGACACACATCTGTAGCATGTATCTGATCTGGGACTACGTTCAAAAGTGGCTCAGGTCTAATTGGAAAAGACTGGATTTTTGTGTCCAGAACAAATCCGATTTCCGGATTTGTCAAGGCTAGAAAATCAGATTTGTGTCACTTTAACTTAAACACATCTTACATAAACGCAAACGTTTGAGAAATCCGTCACTTTTAGCCTTGGGGAGCGTTAAGCGTCTCTCAACTCGTTTAAAGACATCATCATCTATCGCTAGTCGACTGAATTCCACTCAAAAACATCTGGGTTGCCAGATGTACTAACGGAGAATCAGCTTAGGAAATAAAGAGCTATAAAGTCAAAACAACGTAATAATAACTCCAGTTATTAAATGGAAAATAGCGAGGAAACATTGAAATAAAATGTTTTGTCAACAACAACAAAAAAGAAATCATTTATTACATCAAAATAATGAGATAACTCTAAATAATTATAAATCCATTCCATTTTATTGTCTTTTATTGTATAGCGTTTGAAACAATAGACATTGTCGCAAAGCACCTTTACAGAAATCTATAAATTCAAGAATTATAATAAATAAATTTATTATAATAAAATAATATGGTTCTGTAAATAATATAAATGATACATTATACCTCTAAAAATATCCCTATAATAATAACTTATAAATAAATAAAAATAAATATTTATATAATATAGAAAATTAAATATATTAAAATATATCTAATTAATATAATATATAAAATAATTTATTATTATTTATTTAATTTAAATATAAAATAATGAAAATAATAAATAAATTTTATTTATAAAAAGGATAAATAATGAAAGATGAAGACAAAGTGAAAAGATAATGATGTCAGAAAAATGAGATAACAGCCGGAATTACGAGTTAGCTCGGGAATCACGGCGCTGGTGTTCGTCTTCATTTTCATCCTGCTGTAATATGCCAGCATTATTTGCATGAAGGTCTAAATCGAGCAGGGTTGAAACTGAAAAGACTCTTCTCTTGGCTGTAATGCAGCTGTGAAGAAAAAATAGAGCTCGGAAGCTGGGCTTTCTTTCAACAGAGAACAAACGTGGAGATAAAAAAAAAATGAAGAAAACAAGTTTCACACTCACTGATATTCAGGGACAGAAAATATGCCGTGTCGAAGCACGAAACTCGACCCTGAACCAAGAGCGGCTCTTCAGCCACAGGAAGCTTTTCAGAATTGATGACACACATTTGATGACCCACATGCTTCATACTAAACGCCCTTGTCTTCAAAGCGCCTGAATTTCTGCATGTCTTCATTTCTAACTCTCTGCCTCGTGAGTTTAAGGGTCGGCCAGGGGGAGCAGAGGCAGCCCCACACACACACACACACACACACACACACACAGAGAAAAGGGCTTCACTTCAAACGTTGGTGTTATCAGTAATCGTTTCAGGCTGGCCCTCAAGTCTAATCTCTTCCAGAGAGAGAGAGAGAGAGAGAGAGAGAGAGAGACCCTGAGGTGCTTTCAAGTTGTACAGTGATTACAGAATCATTCTTCAGCCATGCCACTTTATTAGGAATACCTGTACACCTGTCTGTCTGCCTCTCTCTGTCTGTCTTTCTCTGTTTTATGTTTTACTCTCTCTCTCTCTCTCTCTCTCTCTCTCGCTCTCTGTCTGTCTGTCTTTGTGTCTGTCTGTCTGTCTCTCTCTCTTTTTGTGTGTTTCTCTGTCTGTCTGTTTCTCTCTCTTTTTGTGTGTGTTTCTCTGTCTGTCTGTCTCTCTCTCTCTCTCTCTCTCTCTCTCGCACTCATCCACTCAGCCAGAACTACACCGCAACCCAGTCAGTCAGCATGCTGTTAAGGATTGGTTGCTCTTTACTCCTCTGTTTTCACACATGTCTAGCTCACTGATTAGTTTCTGTAACATTAGTTGGGTTGTTGTTGAATAACCCTGGGGTTTTTATTGAGAGTAAACAGCTCACAAATGTTTACCAAAAAAACAACAACAACAACAACAACAACAACAAAAAAACCCGCTTGATTATTTACATCTCAGAGCTCTTCATTTGTGACTCTGACAAAATCAATGCACTGGTTCTGTTACATTATCGTTTCTATAGTAACGGCATCCACAGAAACATGCATGGCAGATTCAGCGCTGAAATGGACTAAAACTTAGAGCTTAAAACTTTAACATTCCTTAAAATCTTTTACAGAACTGTAATATAGAGTGTGTTTACACCACTAATGACACACGCCTCATGGTTTCATGTCTGCACTTTTTCTGGAAGATTCTGCTCATGATGTCGTCGGCAAATACAGTGATTGTTTGTCAAAGTTTCGAGTTTCAAAGCCTAAATGTTCGTTCCAAACCACCACACACACACACACACACTCACACACACACTAAAAAAGTCACATCATCACAGTAACTTACTGCATTGATTTTCCACTTCGATCTGCCCCTTCTTAAATGATTCCTCCTGATACACTCATCCAACATGTCCCTCACACACACACACACACTGTATTAAACTTTTCTCAGATGAGACACGGCTTGGCATCATGACACGCTCTGAGTCTGAGATCCCGCCTCATCACTCACCCAGAGCTGGTGGGAGAACGTGTGGTTATAGTGCTGTGATTAACACACACACACACACTTTATGTGTAGTAATGGTTCCACGTCTGACTAAGAGCATAGAGGAGGGTTGCATCAGCATCATGCCTACACTGTAGGTGTAATTCTGTAAGGGTTATCCCAACCACACACACACACACACACACACATATCTGGCCTTTGTCAGAAGCGAGAGCGCCGGTGATTAGGCTTCTGTGTAATGACAGTAATAATTTGTCACATTTTGTCAGGACATTGATGTATTTGTGAGTCATTTGTGTGTGCTGCTGTCATTTCTCAGTCCTGCTCTCACGTAACACCAAACCGCATCAGCATCATTTAGCAGAGAACTAGCGAGATGTAACCCACCCACTATGCCTTTAAGGTCTCCACAGAGCTCACAGTGAGGAAGTGGGATATTCTTGGAAACTGACATTTAATCACCAATTAGAGAGACAGTCTTTCTTACTGAATTTGTCTTTTTGTCTTATTTTTAAAGTTTACTTTAAGCTGGTGTAACGGAGGCCAGCGGTAGGTGCTGTGCAGGTAAGCCTCACTCCCCTGATCTGAAGATGCACACTAGCTAGTGGCTGCAGTCTTTAGCCTCCTTATTAGTGTGCCCGCCTCCCACGCCCAGGGTTCGAGACCCACGGGGGTTACATTGGTGCCGTGACCCGGATGGGAGTGAGGTTTAGGGGGCTCAGTGAAATGGAGGCCAGCAGTAGCCTCCTTGTTAGTGCACCTGCCTCGGAGTGGGTGCGAGTAGGACCCGCGGGGGTTACACTGGCTATATAATTCCAGCAACAGAACCATCTGAGGTTCTCTATAGAACCACTCCTTTTGAGAGCATAGAGCCGGACACTTCAGGATTAAAGGCATCATCAGTGATTTTGGAAGACGGTAATCTGAAGCTAGGCCACGCCCTCAAAATAGAAACGTACTATATTGAGGAACACCTGAATGCTAGTGCAGGGGGAGGGGCTTTGTGTTTACAGGTAACATGATTGACAGTTGAGGCATCTTTTTCCTCTGATTAGTTGAATGTCATTTGTTTAATTAAAATAAATTGACATATTATATTATAATTTAAATATGTGATGATGATGATGATGATGATGATGACATGTTTCTAATATAATAAATCGATTTATTTGCCCCCGACAGTAAAAGGAGGGATCTGTGAAGTCACACCAATATTTGAAATATTTAGATTTCTTCTAGCTGCTTCATTAAATATCTGCTTTATCTCTCTGTAGATTGAAGAAATGACATTCAACCAATCAGAGTAAAGAGATGCCTCTACTCTCCTGTCGATCATATTACCTGTAAACACAAAACCCCTCCCCCTGCACTAGCATTCAGGTGTTCCTCAATAGAGTAAATTTGTATTTTGAGGGCATGGCCTAGCTTCAGATTAACTTCTTCCCAAATCACTGATGATGTGTTTAATCCTAAAGCCCTATGATCTCAAAAGGAGAGGTTCTATAGAGAACCTTAAATGGTTCTATCGCTAGTTTTATTTACGGAACCCCAAAGTGGTTCATTGTATAGAACCATTCTAAAGGATCCATTGAAAAGATTTTTCTTCCTCATCTTCTTCTTCTTCTTTTGTACAAATATAGACAATAAAATATAACAAATTTAAACACAATATAAATTTATTCCACATTGTATTCTAAACAATTTGTCTATACTGATAACAGCAAAGCTCCTCCCCTTATTGAAGTCTACAGCAAGCATCACTGTATTATACTGTTTTTTTTTCTGAATTTCTGAAATTTTACTAAAATAATTAACATATAAATCCGCCAATCAAATTTTTTAACTATTAAATCTCCAAGACTGCTGATCCTGTTCATCTTCTGTTCCCTCGCCACAACAAACCCTACATTTCAACTAGCTAATTAAAGCAATATTTCCAGTGAAATCTTTGCGTACAAGACGTGGCTTTCGGTTTAAGATAAGTAATGACCTTTAATCTCTCTCTGAAGGAAGATCTCTGACCTCGAGCTTCTCCAGACGTCTGGAACCTCCAGTCAATAAACATCACCGTGATCCAAAAAGGAGGCAGCTTGACTCACAACCGCAGATATTTTCCTGTAGCCCGTCGGCCAAGATTAACTCTTTGCAACGTTCTTCAAATGGAATAAATTCATTTGCTGACCTTCTAAATCCCGCCAGCTCTGACGCTATGACATCACAGCGAATAACCACAGCGATGTGAAAGTGCTTTCTCAGAGACTCATGAAGCTAACATGAAATCCAACGACAGCGCTATCTGCCGATTTCTACTTACACACATGCCTACAATTTCGCTCTGATTGACACGGGAGATAGAGTACGCTGTTCTTCCTGCCCACTAAACACAGCCAGTGTTGATCTATGTAGCATCATCAGGATCTGAATCTCAGTCTCCCAGACTCTTTTGGGCCACTTAATTTCACAGATGTTTTAAAATAAACTTAACGTAAGTCCGGTATGTTTTGTGTGTAACATTCTGAAGCTCGTGTCCAGAAATTTACAAGAGATTGGGATTAGTGCAGCCTTTAGAAAATGTTGTTTCAAACTTTCCTTGGATCAAACACACACACACACACACAGCGTTTGTATTAAACTGCAGTGTGGGATTGTTCGATGCGGTATGAGGAGATCATGGAGAAGTGGGTGTTTATTAGGTGGGTTGGATCAGGTTCAGTAGGATGTCGGTAACACACATTTCTCACACACTCATGCAGGAGAGCGCGGGTTGGCCACTGTCACTGGAGAAGCGAGTGACTAAGCTCAGATCGCTCACTCATGGCGCTCTCTCTCCACGCCTCATGCCTACAGGAACACAAGGTTGCTGTCAATGTGCCGGATGACGAAATGGAACAAAATAGCAAGTGTTAAGTGTAAGATCGCTGACAACTTGAGCCGAACTAATCTCATTTTGTGATGAGTCATCCTTCAATTGCCTAATGGGCCGCCTCGGGGCGAATTCGAAACATGGCAGACATGCCCCGTGTCGATTCATAAAGAAAACAAAAGAGCGTTTTATCATCAGAGTTCAAATGAACCACTCTCATGGGAGATATATATACGTTCAGAGATATAATGCATTACCCTTCCTTTCTGATCAAATTCACCCTGTGATTTTATATTCTCGTTTATCCGAAGTAAATTAAAATCCGTGCAGCGAGGTTGTACAGAGTCGCTCGTATGAAGGAAGACACAGGAAGGAGCACAAGAGCCAAAAATTACACTGCGAGGATGATTTCTCTCTTCTGATTGGTCAGGAAGTCTTTAGCTAAAAGAGCAGCTCTGACAGAATCTTTGGAAGGAGTCTCCAGTGGTAATAAAGTAAATCTAGGTTTTCAGCCATGATCTTCAGAATGGTGAGCTTAATCATCTCTCCTTAGCATGACAAGGTGTGTTTTTTTTATCTTCTAGCCTTCCTGAGAGAGAAAGAAACACAGCACCGAAACAAAATTCAGACATTTTTTTCCCCCCATAACCAAGATGTTCCTGACAAACACGCTAAGACTTCTTCCCTTCCTCATATCTCTTCCTGTGCAGCTGTTAGTCCTCCTGATGGATGTTTTACATTTTGATCAATGGCCGGTCTTCAACCCTGGATGCTGTATGGCCTGAATTGCCTCTGGTTTTAAAGCAACTCATGAAATTTTCATCAGAAACTAATGTGTTCTGCTTTTGAGCTTGTGAGGCCATGTCACATCATCCTGCACTCCATCAGGAATGAATGTATCAAAAAAATAAAAATAAAAATATAAATAAATAAATAAACAATAATGTATAATATAAATTATGATAAAATAAGATTCATTATATAAATTATTTAATGGTAAACATTATGTGTTTTTATTATTATTATTATTATTATTATTATTATTATTATTATTATTATTATCATTATTGTTGCTGGTTTTTATTTATTTATTTGTTTATTTATTTATTTATTTTATGGAGTACACGGTGTCTGTTACTGCTGTCATATCAAATATCAAGAAAAAGGAAAAACATAACAACCGGACACACTATATGTCGCTGTTTAGGCGGCAGTAAGACCTTCTGTCAAAACAAATTTGAGCTGTCCATCTGAACGAGTCCATCTGAAAGAGTGCTCCAGCGCACACATGAGCTGCATCGTCAGTGCTGGGATACACTCTGCTCCTCTCCATGCCGCCTCTCTGCCTCGGTGGTAATGGCCTTGCCATGGTGATTAGCTGTAAATGGTTTTGAGGCGAGGCACTACACAATCACAGTGACCTAATGAAGTTACACACACTCACACACACACACACTTGCTCTTCACGGGGAGCCAGCTGTGTACGGCATCGAGCCTTCCAGCCATATTGTAATTGAAAAAAAATGATGATTATTAACATCATTGTAATCACAGGGCATTGTTGAGCATGTTTATGAGGTTGTGTCACTGGAATAATAATGAAACGTTTAACATATGAAGTCTTGTTGACCCTCCAGTGTGCCACAATGCGATTCAGAACAATATCTGCACTATTAAGATTTCGGCCAAAGAGTTGACTCTTTGAATCGAGTCTTTTAGGTGAAAACAGAGAGCCGGATTATACATTACATTATTCATGGAATATTTCTGGTTATAATTGGGCAAAGATATCTCAGACTTAACAGTAAAATGGTGATGATTTGTTTTGGGAGTCGAAAGAGTTGACTCGTATTAGTCAGCTGAGTCAAATGATCTGACTCACTGAAAATGGAGTTTTCACGTTATGTTCAGTGGAAAGTCATTTTACTGTATAAATTAGAAGGTTAATCTAAAATCTTAGATTTCAGGGGAAAACCCCAGTTGTATTTAGGCAAAACATATCTCAAACTTAAAAGTAAAATGGTAGAGTTGTTTTTTTGGGAGACGAAAGAGTTGACTCGTATTGGTCGGCTGAGTCAAATGATCTGACTCACTGCAAATGGGGTTTTCACATTAAATTCAATGCAAAGTCGTTTTATTTTCTTAATGAGAAGGTAGAATTAGATTTCAGGGGAAAAACTGCAGTCGTGATTGAGCAAGGGGGGGGGGGGTTGACTTGTATTGGTGAGCTGAGTCAAATGATTTGATTCACTGAAAAATGCCAGGATTTAAATTTCACCTAAAATTCATTGGAAAGCAGTGTAATTTTGTTAATTAGAAGGTAGTACAAGATTTTATGAAATGATTTCAGCTATAATTAGCCAAAGGGGAGCTTTCACACATCTAAATATCGCAAATCTTTTTAGATTTATTTCTAATCTATTGAGTAAAAAAAAGGGAAGTGAGCTGTTAGGGAGCTAAAAGAGTCACTTCAAATTGGCCAGCTTGCTGAAAATCTAACAGCCATCACTACTTTACAGGAACACTTTATAGATTCGGAGTGTATTTAAGTCATTTGTGTATGTTTGTATAAGTTTTTGAATCTCTTTAGAGCAAGCAGTCTGAGAGAAAACCTTCACAACTGGGAGATGGAAGTCTTTCCAGCATTACAAATTCAACACATGCAAATGCTTTGGAGTGAAAGTTTGTCTTAATGTGAAGCAGCGTTAAATAAGCTTTCGAAACACATTTGACAGGCAAATCATTTGTTTCGTATGCTCGGAAGTGACCAAGTAACAATGTCCAATCCCATCAGCAAGGAGTCGAGTCACAAAAACTCCAATCCAAATTCTCAAACATCAGAAGCATTACGTTTTCACGAGTGTGTTTTTACTGCTGGATTTTATATTACAGAACAAAACATGAGAATATCTTGAGATTGCATTAACCTCAGACCTAAAAAATGTAACCTAAAACACGTTTGATTAGCATATTGACTTCAAGACAATGGAACTGGAAGCGCTAATCAGTGCTAAAAATTCGAATCATTCCCTGGTTTAAGGACCCCCTTCGTGCAGCACTGAAAATAAAGCAAAAAATGAAGAAATAAAAGCCTTCAGAAAATTTGGACAATGCTATTCCCGTATACGGAATATTCTAAATATTCCAGAGAGGTGAATGTGTTGAGGTTACAGGGAGAATGTTATGTATATTTTTCATACATTTGCACATGAATACACCGATAATCTGATTTTTAAAAGTGTTTAAATGATTATATTTCTGTAGGAACAGAGGGTTGAGACACTTTATGTTTATGATTTGATACACAGACATGAACCTTTTGTATATTTGTGTATAAAGACAGCTCATGGAGAGCAGGATGCTGATGAAAAGACGAGTGTCGGAGAATTTAGTCTGTATGGAGAGACCAGCGAGGGCAACACCTGAGGCACTAATCCCCAGGTTTCACTCTTATTAAGAGTCAGGATGAAATCCAACCTGCCGGAACATCAAACCGAGTGATATGTCGAGTCGAGTCACTCACACACACACACACACACACACACACTGAATCTCCTTCTCTCCTGCTCGCCTTCTCTTTTAGCCTGACCCTGCGCTTTCTTATTCAGTTAGTTCAAGTACAATCAAGCCTTTTCACTTGCAAATCAGGCTGGTGCTGGCGCGGAGCAGACGAGCAGAGCTCATTTAGTAAAAGAAAAGGCTCAGTGTAGAGAGAGAAAACAGCCTATTAAAAAAGACATATGTAGCTAAATTCCAAGGTCCCACGGGATATGCAAAAAGGCACAGACCTCCCGTACGAATGACCTCCATTTTTTTCTTTTTTTTTCTTATGCAAACCGCACAGCTACGATAAGCTGTGTAGAAAAGGAAAAGAAGAAAAAAAAATACGTTAGGTATTCCGGCGTGTACGTGAATGGCCCTGTTCTGTAGGAGGGTGATAAAGTATTCTTCACAGACACCACACTCAATTGACCCGCTATTAATAATACTGGAGGATTAATTAAAACGGCCGCTTGAGGACAACAGCTGAATATAAACGTCTTTTTAAATGGCCTTGGCTGAAAGGAAGAGCCACTCACATGCCTTACTGTCAGCCAGAGAGCAAACGCCGGTCACGCTACCTTTACGCTACAGCAAAAAAAAGAAAAAATGGCTACTCTGCACCTGATGCTACTCGATGCGCTCGGAGTTAAGTAGAGCGTTAAGTGAGAGGTTCGTAACACATGGGATCTGAATGGTATGAGTCAGATGAGATAATCTCACTGGTCTGAACTGAACTGAATCCTGAGCCAATTTTTCAGTCGGCTAATGTTTGCTAATCGTGCTAATCACGCTAATTCATTGAAGATCAGATTTCCTCTGCTATGAGCTCTGATTATGAAAATAACAGCTTTAATAGAACTTACGGCATCTTCTATACTATATCCATACTATCTTAAAATGCTTCAGAAATTATATATATATATATATATATATATATATATATATATATATATATATATATATATATATATATTTAAATTTATTTTATTTTATTTTTTGCATTAATAAATCCATTTACACATTAGTACTTTTCCTTAGATTTTTCTTTAAAGATTAAAGACATTTTAGTTCATTCTCTCAGCCCTGATTGTTACCTGAATACATTGAACCCTATGACAAATCTGGAATTTTTTCCAGACATTTCATCAAATGTCTGAATTTTCTCAAGATGCCGTGAAGAAGAAAAATGAGTGCTTGCATTCCTTTAATGAGGTGAAAGAAATCCTGATGAACGAATTCATGCTAATTCCTCATGCTAGTTAAAGACGGTTAAGGTTTTGCTAATTCAGTGCTAAAAATTTAATAGAAATGCAGCTCAAGAAAAAAACATGATGGTTAAGGGTTCAGGTTGCAAAGGCTAATAGCACTCCAATCATGGTATCAGTCAGATATTGGGATTTCCTCCTCAGTCCTTTCCAGATATTCATCCAGTGCTTTTGTTCTCTCGGTCAGACCACCCACCATGCCATCCATCAGCCTGCTCTCCAGCTGTGGCCTGGCCGTGGCCCGTTTGTGTTACTTTGTTTCCATGTGGCTGAGGTCTTTCTCCTCACTCTCTCTCCTCTACAATGCCGCAAATGCGCTGGCCTTTGTCCCTGGTGCAGGTGTCCGGGGCATGAAAGGAGCCCAGGCTGAGCGCTCCATTCACCCAAACACCCACCTGTGGCAGACGCCAGGCCCACATGACTCACCACGACGGCCTGCGTTACAAAGAGCGAAGGCTTCATTACTGATGACCACGTGGGTGGAATTCATTCATTAAACTCGCATACGTGCATAATAATAACGCTCGGACCGGCCCGGGGTGGGGTGGGGGCTGCATCTGGCTAACCGGACCGTGTGAGAAGCAAAATACAGTAGGCCACGTGTGCAAAAATATGCGAACAAAAGACTCATGTGATAAATGTAGAGTGGATAGTGGGACGTGTCCCAATCCAAACAGCAGCCTCCAGCAGTCTAAACAGCCCTCCGACAGATAAAAGAGTTGTTTTAAAGAGGGGGAGAAAAAAGGCCAGGTCATGTGATCGGGGTGTGCTGTTTCTAGGCGACACGGCCAGTTTGGAGCCAGCAAAGCCTGAACGCAGCCTGGATACAAAGCCAATGACTTTTTTAAACATCACACACACACACACACACACACGCCAATCGGCTGCTTGCACCTGTCTCGGGCGTGCTTTCATGACTTTGCACTAATCAGCAATGCAGATCGATCAGATTATAAGTGACACGTGACAGAAATTTTAACTGACACGCTTCATATTGATGAGGAGTGTCTGGTCAATCATTCCATTTTGGGTGATGATTCGTTATCTATGACATCAGCGGCTTTGACTGTCTGAGACCTGGGATGCAATCGATTTCATATAACAGGCAGTCTCTTGATTGCTATAATGATGTCTGATTATCACGTTTAACACGTGCTTCACTTCTGGGACTGTAGAATAACTTTCTTAAAAAGGAACACCCTTCTGATTGGTTGTAAATTTGATAATGAAAACAATCTCGATATAATAAATAAATCTCATATAATTCAGATCACTATAAGGATTTCCTTAGGGACTGCTCCTGTGAAAACGTTTTCATTTTATATAAATCAAATAAAAAAAATTCATCTTTCTTTCCGTTTAAATAATTTAGACTGTAGAGTGCTCTGTGATTACTAATGAGCCAGAGACTTCGACCTTGCGAATATTAAACTTTCTTTCTTTCTTTCTTTTTTACATAATAAATCCCTTTAGTCAAGTCAAGTGGGTTTCATTGTCATTCCCCTTTGTATCTATTGTATACAGTTTCTCAAGGATGGTGGTGCGGCACGTGGAATTACGTCACGTGAACTACACGATAGTTTTGTGTCTGTAAACTTTTTTGATAGGTAGAGAGGAGAAGGTCGGCTTTTCATTCTACTGCAAGTTGTATACTGTATAATTGTGTACAACAAATAAAATCTTCAATCGTGAATCTTAAAAATGTGTCTCATACAGCGAGCAGGCATAACATTATGACCATATATTGTGTTGGTCCGCCTTTTGCTGCAAAAACAGTCCTGACCCGTCCTGCACTGTGTATCCTGACACCTTTCTATCAGAACCAGCATTAACTTCTTCAGCAATTTGAGCAACAGTAGCTCTTCTGTTGAATCGGATCACACAGTCCAGTCTTCTCTCCCCACGTGCATCAGTGAGTCTTGACCGCCCATGACCCTGTCTCCGGTTCACCACCATTCCTTCCTTGGACCACTTTAGATAGATACTGACCACTGCAGACCGGGAACACCCCACAAGAGCTGCAGTTTTGGAGATGCTCTGATCCAGTGGTCTAGCCATCACAATTTGGCTCTTTGTCAAACTTGCTCAAATCCTTACACTTTTACACATTTTTCCTGCTTCTAACATCAACTTTGAGGACAAAATGTTGACTTGCTGCCTAATATATCCCACCCACTAACAGGTGCCATGATGAGGAGGTCATCAGTCTTATTCACGTCACCTCTCAGTAGTCATAATGTTATGGCTGATCTGTGTATATAGTAAGGTGTCTAGGCAGGTGTATTATTTACATTCGTTGTGTAATAAATTAGTTGCATAACAAATTTAGCTTGTATAATCAATAATTTTGACAAATTGTCATATTATTGTAATGCAATCTGATGGTAAACTTCATAATGTAATTATTTGTTTGTTTGTTTTACATTAAATTTTCAATTAAGTTCTGACTTTGTCTGTCTGAAGTTTTCAAACCCTGGAACATTTTAGGGTTGTTTTAGCCAGAATTAGTAAGAATATTTTATATTTTACTCACAACAATGAGCTGTGGTTCATACCAAGTCAAGACTTTTCAGCTTTTGAATTTTAAGCTGAAATTATTTACACAATTCTGAGAAAATCCACAGACAATTTTTAATGTACAAAATGTAGATTATTTTATTTTATTTTTTTATATATATACACTATATTGCCAAAAGTATTCGCTCACCCATCCAAATAATCAGAATCAGGTGTTCCAATCACTTCCATGGCCACAGGTGTATAAAATCAAGCACCTAGGCATGCAGACTGTTTTTACAAACATTTGTGAAAGAATGGGTCGCTCTCAGGAGCTCAGTGAATTCCAGCGTGGAACTGTGATAGGATGCCACCTGTGCAACAAATCCAGCCGTGAAATTTCCTCGCTCCTAAATATTCCACAGTCAACTGTCTGCTGTATTATAAGAACGTGGAAGTGTTTGGGAACGACAGCAACTCAGCCACGAAGTGGTAGGCCACGTAAACTGACGGAGCGGGGTCAGCGGATGCTGAGGCGCATAGTGCGAAGAGGTCGCCAACTTTCTGCAGAGTCAATCGCTACAGACCTCCAAACTTCATGTGGCCTTCAGATTAGCTCAAGAACAGTGCGCAGAGAGCTTCATGGAATGGGTTTCCATGGCCGAGCAGCTGCATCCAAGCCATACATCACCAAGTGCAATGCAAAGCGTCGGATGCAGTGGTGTAAAGCACGCCGCCACTGGACTCTAGAGCAGTGGAGACGCGTTCTCTGGAGTGACGAATCGCGCTTCTCCATCTGGCAATCTGATGGACGAGTCTGGGTTTGGCGGTTGCCAGGAGAACGGTACTTGTCTGACTGCATTGTGCCAAGTGTAAAGTTTGGTGGAGGGGGGATTATGGTGTGGGGTTGTTTTTTAGGAGCTGGGCTTGGCCCCTTAGTTCCAGTGAAAGGAACTCTGAATGCTTCAGCATACCAAGACATTTTGGACAATTCCATGCTCCCAACTTTGTGGGAACAGTTTGGAGCTGGCCCCTTCCTCTTCCAACATGACTGTGCACCAGTGCACAAAGCAAGGTCCATAAAGACATGGATGACAGAGTCTGGTGTGGAGGAACTTGACTGGCCTGCACAGAGTCCTGACCTCAACCCGATAGAACACCTTTGGGATGAATTAGAGCGGAGACTGAGAGCCAGGCCTTCTCGTCCAACATCAGTGTGTGACCTCACAAATGCGCTTCTGGAAGAATGGTCAAAAATTCCCATAAACACACTCCTAAACCTTGTGGACAGCCTTCCCAGAAGAGTTGAGGCTGTTATAGCTGCAAAGGGTGGACCGACGTCATATTGAACCCTATGGATTAGGAATGGGATGTCACTTAAGTTCATATGCGAGTCAAGGCAGGTGAGCGAATACTTTTGGCAATATAGTGTATATTGAAATGTCATTCAAGTAATCCAGAGACTTGGAGTTTAGATCTAGAAAAAATGAAAGATTTCTAAAACACAAATAAATAAATAAATAAATAATAACAAAATAAATAATAACAAAATAATTAAAAAAAAACTATAAATAAAAAATTTATCAGTCACAAAAAGCTAGAAAATAATTGAATATTTTCAGATTGTATCGACTCATACACTGTATTTCAGATACTCTGTTATTTTTTTATTCTCTATTATTTTTCTCTATTCACGTTATGAGCTCATTAATAAGAATTCCTTGACCTTCGGAGACTTTAGTCGTCTAAAAATCTGAGTTTTGCTTTGATGTTTTTCCTCGTGTTTTCTCTGTTGTGTGATTTTGTTTAGCTCTAACGTCCTTGATTATACTTTGCATGTCAACCGTGGTGAGTTTACTTTCCGAAGGGATTTTCGAACTTGAGGTGTCTAATTATCAGCGCTGCTATACTGGGACTGGAGTCCTCTCGCTGGGGGGACGTGAGGCGTAAAAGCCTGGCGTGTTTGTGATCTTGACGTGTCTCAGCAGAGCAGGCCACGAGGGAGAACGCTTAACTCGTCTTTAATGAAACCAAGCCTCATGGCTTCGCTTTCCGCGCTCTTTAAACTCCCTGCTCGGAGATGGCGCCGTGTTTCTCTTTTACTAGCTTCTTGGTTTTCTCTCAGAAAGACAAAAAAATGTGTGTTTGTGTATTCCCCCTCCCCCACATCATCACCCCCCCCATTCTCTTCCCCTCCCCCTGCCAGCCACGCTGTTTTTCCTCGCTAATTGCGGTCTGCTGGAGTCACCTCCGAGTCGGGCTCAAAGGGGATCGCGATCATGTTGCACTGGGGCTGTTAAACATGTTGTTCAAAGCAACAGTTAGCCTCGCAATTTGACATTATTCAGGATTAGAAAGTGTTCTGTAATTATGCGCGGATCAAATGAAATTTGTTTTAACAATTAACACTGATGGGAAATTTGTCTCCGTGCTGTGCTTCGAGGATGGCCCAGGTCTGCGCTTTCATTTATTTCAATTTCATCTTTTGACATGAATATGGATTTTTTTTCCCCCTTTCTTTCTTTTTTTTTTTATGCGCTTGCCTTGTAAATCAATCTTGATTCGGTCGTTGTGATTCGCTCGGCTCCCGGCCTTCCTGCATCACCCTGAATTAGCTTGCCTGCTCTTTCTCACTGAACAATTAGTTGTATTAAGAGTGAAAGCTTTAATCAATGCCTGGCCTGGCCCCTCGCTGCGCCCTGTGGCTGATTGGAGCTTCTGCAGCCTACACACACACACACACACATATACACACATGTATACACGTACACACACTGGCACTTAAAGTGGCTCAGTGAAACAGGCCTGTGCAGCATCACAGCAGGAAACGTAGACGAAGGGAAATGCACAGATGTAAAAGCGTAATGTGCAACCAACAGACTCGTGCTAGCCCCCCCTGTGTGTGTGTGTGTGTGTGTGAAGGGGTTTGTGTTTCCTCTGGGCTTAAATGTCACTCACAGCACAGTCTGTTCTGCAGAAATTGCACAAACACACACACAAATCTGTGACATCGGTGGTCCTCGGAAAAGAAGTCAAATGCGCTAAAAAGCCACCAGCTGGAACTAATTTAATAAGCCACAGGCAGATATGTTATAGCATAAACGTTTAGTAGGCATTTAAATTACAGTTATTGCTTAATTGTATACAATTTGTATACAATTATACACCAGTAAGCCGCAAAAAGTGAGGACCTCCGATTGATTTAGCTTCGACGCGATCTTCATTACCGCTTCTCCGCCTGCCGTAAAAGGAATTTGCTTGGGGAAAAAAAACCAAAAATAAATAAATAAATAAATAAATGGAACTCATGTGCAGAACGGATAAACAAACCCCCCTTCACTGTGGCCCCAGAGGCAGATCTATCTTTTCAGCAGCCCCTTAAATATGACAAGTTTTTACACAAACATGATGTGACTGAAACCCCTGTAACGGACAAGAGAATTGAGAAACAAATCCATTATTTATGTTTGTATTCCAGTCCGAAAAAAATCAGACACGCCTCAAGCTGGGGACATCCGTAACTAAACATCTGGCTGAAAGTTGCACTGGTGTAGAAGAGCAGCATGATTATCATGTGTGTCTGGTCTGATCAGTTTGTTTTAGACATACACAATTGACAAGGTGGTGGGTACAACAACAAGAACGACAACAACGACTAATCTTCCTGATCTGGTACCTCTTATACCTCTGGTGGTACATGCACCACATAGTAGACACTCCATTAAAAACATGTAATGGTTGACATTGTTACAATTACGACATTTGGCATCCAGAGCAACTTAAATTGACCTCATTTATACAACTGAGCGTTGAGTTCCTTCCTCAAGGGTCCCAGCAGTCGCAGCTTACTGGACCTCAGATTCAAACTCACAACCTTCTGGTCAGTATCCCAACAGCTTAACCACTGAGCTTCCATTTATTTTCTGTGAGGAAATGATTCATTAACATTTTTGGAAGGAGTCTCCACTGTTCGCACTTTGGAACATCCATCCATCCATCCATGCGTGTCGCAGCGAACCTGGAGTCTATCCCAGGGACTTGGGTTACAAGGCAGGGGTCAGGGACAGGGCACACACACTCACTCACATGCCACAGACAATTTAGAAAGGCCAATCTGCCTACAAGGCATGTCTTTGGATTGGGGGAGGAAAATGGAGAACCTGGAGGAAATCCCTGAAGCACTGGCAGAACATGGAAATTCCACACACTCAAGGTGGAGATGGGAATCAACCCCCCAGCCCTGGAGGTGTAAGGTAAACTGGTGAACCGTAAGCCATCATGCACTTTGTAGGCAGGTAAATCTGCATTTTTATTAAACAGGAGGTGGGAAAAAAACAGAACATCTCATTCTTTAATAACTAATACCTTTTTGTGCTATGGGAGGAATGAAGCACAGGATGTGCCTGTGTAGAAAAATACTTCTTCTAATGGTAGCTCTTAACAGTACCTTCACTTAATGTGTCAGGACACTTCATTTTTATAAATAAGCATGGCCTATTGTGTTTGTGTATTTCAGGAACATGAGCTTACAAATCCAGGGTTTTGAGGTCAGTCCTGAGCCATGAGTTTCACATTTTCGCTTTGTGTCCACATGGGCTTCCTCTGGGTTTTCTGGTTTTCTCCGACATCTGAAAACATGAGACTGGATACCTTAAATTGGCTTTGTGTGTGAATAAGTTTACTAATGTGTGAGTGTGTGTGAGTGTGTGTGGGTGGGTGGGTCAACGTGATGCTCCGTCTTGATCTGGTGTCCCGTCCTTACACCCAATGCTCCTGGGGCAGACCATATCTACAACCCTTCCTTTAATTTTAGGGAAAAAGGTCAAATCTAGAACCACTTTTTTACTTTGATGTTGTTCTTCCTGAAGCTAAGCCTTTAAAGGTTCTATGTTGAACAGTGCTTTATTAGATCAGTAAGGATCTGGAGGTTTTTAGTAGGTTTAGAAGTCATATGGATCTTTGAGGAAGCCTTGAAAGACCTTCATATCTGAGATTGTAGGTTAGTGAAGATGAATAAACACTAAGGCGAAGTTGCTTTATGGCTCAATATCAAAAAAGTGTCAGATAGAACTTTAGAAAGTTTCAGTCATTTGATTAAGGAAGAGAAAACCAGAGAGACACTCATTTGATTAAGGAAGAGAAAACCGTGCTAAAGGATCCAGATCTCAGGATTAGAGCTCAGACCAAAATTCCCATCCATCAGACATGGCTCTGTGCCCTCCAGGCTCCTCCACCAGCAGCTGGTCTGAATGCAGCTCTTAGCCATTACGAGGAAATGAGCAGGAAGTGTGTGCAGGCGAGCAGACCGCTTAAGTTACGCTCTTCCTGGGCCAGCTCCCTCTCGCTGGGTATCTGGTCTCACTTTAGAGCCAAAATGAACGGAACTGCTCCTCTATAATTGCCTTCTCTCCTGCAGTTTATTATCGATCGAACAAGCCGGAGCGCAGCCGACACCGTTAAACGCGTTCCGTTTGGCTTTTACAGGCCCGACGATTTAATGGGATACACGATATCTTGGCAACACCGGGCAGCAATTAAATTATTCATCTTTAAGTTATCGATCCGTCATGATCCCTGTTCATCCAGCTCACGGCCGGCTTGGCCGCTTTGATCCTGCCCCTGCGGAGGCCGAAACCTGCAGCATGGAAACCTTTTAGTGCGGGCAGAGGGGCTGCATATTACATGAAGCCTGTAATATAGTGCATGTCATCGCCTCACACATCCGAATCTGAAATATCAGCATGTTTAGAGAAAATTTAACCTTCAGCTAATTCCATTAAGCTGTTTTGCTAGCCATTAGCAAAAAGTGAGGAGGCCGGTGCCAAGCTGCTTCAGCATTTCTCATAGCAAAGTCGTACTCTAATGAGAATCTCTTCAGGTATAAGTAAATACGTTCACACTATGGGTTTTCGTCATTTAATATTTAATTCATATTCATGTGCACATGTGGAAGAAGAAATTAATGTTCGCTTATACTTAAAGGGAAAAGACTGCATTTATACAAAGCCCCGTTTCATTTCTCTATGATTTAATCAAGTGTCCTCAACCTCAGCTGAATTCTAACCTTCAAGCGCTTTTTCAAATTCAGAGCCTTTAGCGTAGCCGAGTAGGATAACACCATGCCTCTACATCTATCTCTAGCTGTTCAGTTCTCCAAATATCTGATCTCTTCAAATTTTCCCCGACAAATTATCGACAACTTCAGTCAAATGTAGTCTCCTGGAAAGATAGACAGAGTTCCTGAGCGTCCGCTTTTTGCTTTATTGACCTGGACAAAACCTGATGATCCGTTTTAGATCACGTCCAATGGCGGTTCGTCTGAGCACACACTTCAACAGAAGAGATTAGACACGAGGAAAATCTGACCTTGTATACAAAACACTTGACATCACACATACCGGGTTTGTCAATGTCACACATTTTCTTACATTCAAATAGAGATGTAGAATCTTCGATACTGAGTATTCACAATATTTCTTTCCCCAGAAAAAGTATTTGTTCCTGTTTTGTGGTGCCCATGTTGAGCACTGAGTGTCTTTGTCATGTCTCACTCAACAGTGGAGGTTAATATCAAGCTCTTATGAAAGTAGACACTCAGAGCTGTGAGTTTGTCATGTTTCAGATGGATTTCTGGTTTTCCCTAGACTACTAGGGGGTGATATATTCATTGAAATGTTCCAAAGTTTCCACACAAACGATTGTAAAGTAAACGTTGCTATCAAACCTATTTCTTGCTCTCTGAGACGCTCCAAGTGCTTTTTTCATAAGCAGATAAATGTGAAGGTGTTTATCTTCAACCAGTAAAATTCTGTGTAAGGTTCTCCAACAGAGGGAAAAACACACGTCTCACACTGAAAGCCAACAGACTCATTTTAGATCAGACTCACAGCCAGAAGATCACTCATTTCTTTATACTGAGTTAAAAAATATCCAGTTTCTGTATCTGTACCACCTTGTCAGTGTATTGGTTAAAAAATAATTCAGACACAGCCTCTAGACTAGCAGTGTGGTCTCTGACTTTTGTACCTTACTCTCTATATATATATATATATATATATATCTGAGAATTCCTCAACACAGAATATCTCAAAATACAAACAAATAAGTGGCCTAATTTAAACCACTTTGACCCTGACCAAGCAGCTACTAAGAATGAA
>NC_080721.1:10306049-10308549 GCF_019097595.1 Hemibagrus wyckioides | reverse complement strand
TAAGAATCTTTTAGGATTCGGTCCTGATTTTCTCTAAGCAAAAAAAACGGTTGTAATTAACTAGTAAAGTCCAATCGGGTCACTTTTTAAAAAAAAAAAAAAACACATTCTACGGCTAAATTCACACGTGCACAGCAACTAATCCCCGGTCAAGTGGCGCACGATCACGTGACCCGAGTCTAACCTGCTGACGGTGCAAAACTCCAGCGTTGTCAAAGTAGACGTGCGGAAACGAGAAGGAGGCGCTCCGCTGGGTCGAATTGCGCTACTTGATATTAGACGTGTGATAAGATTGTGTTGTATGAAAATGACTCAGATGACCACAGAAACAAAGATTGGTTGACCTTGCCATCGTGTATTTTACTCAGACATCCTTAAAACAGACCCATAAAGACTGCAAATGATGCATATGGAGTCAAATAACGAGCTACGAAAAACTGATTCTTGATTTTTAGCCAGTTTTGTGGTCACCAAAGAGGAGATGCGGCTTCGTCCTGAGACCTGAAGGGTGATATTTTGCAGTGTCGGTGCTGTGTGGTGATGATGCTGTCAGTGTGTAGGACACGGTGAGGCAGACGGAGGTGTGTGAGATCTGCTGAGGCTGCAGGAGGAGGAGGTGGTGATGGTGTCCCACAGGGCCTTGCGCTCACCACACAACTCCTCGCCCTCCTAATTTAACCTCCCCTTAATTAGCGTACGACAATTATACATGCTCGGCTTCACCGTATCCCGTGGAACACGGGTGCGAGGGTGTTGTTCCTCCTCCGCTGCTGATGCGGCCGGCGTTATTAAAATTCATGTGTGGGGAAAAGCAGCAGAGAGAAGAGACTGATAATAGATGATAATAAAAGCAAACGCAATTAGGCGGCCTGGATTGATGGACACCAGCGCTAAAAGGAGAAGTGCAGGGAAGTGCGGCGCTTCTGCTTCCTTCAGCTGTCGGCCTGCCGTAATGGCTGCCACACACACACACACACACACACACACACACAGCGTCCTGAGAGAGAGAGCGACAAGAGAGAGGAGTGAGCTCTCAGTTAATGAGTTTGTGTTCTTTCTCTTAAAGTGAACGTCTCTCTCTTTCGCTCTATTTCTTTCGCTCGTCTCGTCCTCAATCTGTCTGTTGGACGGTTGTCTGTTTTCTTTCTTTTTTTTCCCCTTCTTGCTTCTCTTTCTTTAACATTGTCTCTCTCCTTTTCTCTCAGTCTCTCTGCCTTTCTGTCTGTTTATTTGTCTGTCCACTTTCTTTTATTTACCCTATGCCTGTCTGTCTCTCTCATTCTTTTCTGTGTTTCTGATGTTTACCAGTTTCTTTCTCTCTCTCTGTCTCTCTCTCTCTCTGCTTATGTATCTATTTATTTCTCTCTGTCTTTCACTGACTCTTTTTCTGTCTGTCTGTTTAGCTCTCTCTCTCTCTCTCTCTCTCTTTCGCAGTGCATGTCAGCTGGGTTTGGTCCTACAGTCTTCTGTGTGTGTGTGTGTTGTAGTGGGATGAGCACAGCTGCTCTGAGTCCCTTTGCAAATGTAAAGGAGCTGTCAATGTGCGTTTCATCACACACACACACACACACACACACAAACACACACAGAGACACACACACACACAGACGGGTTGAAAAATGCACTAGGCACAAAAAGTGGAAACAAAACTGGAGCGCGAGGCCGAGACCCTCGTGGCCTCTTGGCCGTGACCCTTCGTCCCTCCTCCCTCCTCACCTTCAGCTTTACAATAGAAAGGGAGGTACTCTGGCTGAAGGCGTGTGTGTGTGTGTGTGTGTGTGTGTGTGTGTGTGTGTGTGCTACACACTTCGTTGAACCCTCCATTTTAGCTCTGATGTGTGACTTGGCAGAAATCAGGCAGCACTACAGCAGTGAGCAGGTTGTGGTGTTTGTGTTGATGTGTGTTACGGGGGTTGTGTATGATGTGGAGATTGTGTTGATGTGTGTTGTGGGGGTTGTGTATGATGTGGAGATTGTGTTGATGTGTGTTACGGGGGTTGTGTATGATGTGGAGATTGTGTTGATGTGTGTTACGGGGGTCGTGTATGATGTGGAGATTGTGTTGATGTGTGTTACGGGGGTTGTGTATGATGTGGAGATTGTGTTGATGTGTGTTACGGGGGTTGTGTATGATGTGGAGATTGTGTTGATGTGTGTTACGGGGGTTGTGTATGATGTGGAGATTGTGTTGATGTGTGTCACGGGGGTTGTGTATGATGTGGAGATTGTGTTGATGTGTGTTACGGGGGTTGTGTATGATGTGGAGATTGTGTTGATGTGTGTTACGGGGGTTGTGTATGATGTGGAGATTGTGTTGATGTGTGTTACGGGGGTTGTGTATGATGTGGAGATTGTGTTGATGTGTGTTGTGGGGGTTGTGTATGATGTGGAGATTGTGTTGATGTGTGTTACGGGGGTTGTGTATGATGTGGAGATTGTGTTGATGTGTGTTACGGGG
This sequence comes from Hemibagrus wyckioides, assembly GCF_019097595.1. Classification (NCBI taxonomy): domain Eukaryota; kingdom Metazoa; phylum Chordata; class Actinopteri; order Siluriformes; family Bagridae; genus Hemibagrus; species Hemibagrus wyckioides. The sequence continues at coordinate 10,306,091 of NC_080721.1, read as the reverse complement.
GTTGTGTATGATGTGGAGATTGTGTTGATGTGTGTTACGGGG
>NC_080721.1:10286049-10301049 GCF_019097595.1 Hemibagrus wyckioides | reverse complement strand
TCTGATATGACATGAGGGAGAACAAGAACTTAGTAATGAGGGATGTGGTAGCTTAGTGGTTAAGGTGTTGGATTACTGATCAGAAGGTTGCATCCCATTTCCACCAAGCTGACATTGCTGGGCAGTTGTTATTATTGTTGTTGTTATTATTTATTATTATTATTGTATTTTTTTTCTCACAATCACAGAAATGAAGTTTCAGCTCTCTGTACATCAGCTGTGATCTGAAAGACCTGTGAAAGATTCAAGAGTCATTTCATAATAATCCCCCCCCCCCACACACACACACAAAAGTGTCGAATTCGGACAGATTGTGACGGTCACCCTGATCCACACCCACACACACACACACACACACACACACACACACACACACACACACACACTTTTATTACCAGGCAATCTTAAAGCAACTGGGAAGCAACCCAGACATTTCATATTAGCGAAAAGTAAAGTACACATCATTTAAACCACTTAAAGACCATGTTACCATAGCGACCAAAAATCCTTAAAAAATAATAAAGGGGGGTCTAGACACTATGTTGCTATAGAAACCATTGGGGCCAGGACACCGTCTTTACGTTCATCCTTCTGGAGGAGAGACAGTGTGAGATTTTTACAGATGGGAGTTTAAGAGCGTGTGTGTGTGTGTGTGTGTGTGTGTGTGTGTGTGTGTGTGCGCGTATGGATTGGTTTGTCACAGTTCTGAAAGCTCTGTAACAGTGACCAGAAGGTTTTGGACACTTTGGTTCTGAATGTCTGGTTTGGTTCTGAGTCCAGTCACTCAGGATGTTGTAGATTGTGCGCTTGTGTTATGATGAGAAGCGAAATTCCGAGGAGCTTCAGCGTCGATCGTACGCAGAGGTGGCAAAAAAAACAGGCTTTCAAAGAAGTTGGACTTAATCCCCCCCCCAAAAAAAATTGCTCATGAACCTAAACTTGAACAGATGTGACTACAGCAGCTTACTGCCCCATAGATTTGCTTTTATTTATTTATTTGTTTGTTTGTTTGTTTACTTTTAGCCATTATTTGTTTTTCTGTTTTTATTTATTTGCTTTGATTTATTTATTTATTTTTAAAATTTATTTATTTTTAATTAATTAATTAATTAATTAATTTCTATTCATTAAATGACGTGTGAGATGTCAGGAGAATGGTGTAGTAATCACAGGTCATATTCAGTAGCACAGAAATGTAATGCTTCTGTTTTGATTCATACTATGACTCACACACACACACGTATACACACACACACGTATACACACACACACACACACACACTCTGGAGACTGTCAGGCAATGAGCTGCAAAAACACCTTGCTATTAAAAAAAACACCCTGCTATTATTTTCACCTCATAACTTAGGCAAGTATCTCACACTCTCAGAAAGAAGGAGACACTTAACCCACACACACACACACACACACACACATGCATATATATGTAGCAAGAGAACTGACAGTAAGGTGTATTATGATATGATCATAGACAAAAAGATAAGAGAGAATTCTCTCACACACACACACACACACACACACACACACCTTGGAGGAGGTGGGAACTTAACAATACGCTCTTCACACTTCTTAACTTTTCCAGCAGATAAACGGCTCGCTTTGTTCAGACAGGACCAGCAGCCTGAATTTACTTGGAGGCTTTAAAGGGGGGTGTGTGTGTGTGTGTCTGTCCATCACTGAGACTTTCCACAGGAAGATACTAGCAGGAAACCACTTTCTCTCTCTCTCTCACACACACACACACACACACCCCATTCTATGACTAATATGTACATTCAAAATAGTGTAGGCTTTTGATTCTCACCTTCCAGTCAGTGTGTGGCTAAATTCTATGACATCCATGTGTGTGAGCGTGTGTGTATATGTAAGCAGTCTTACATATAGGGAAAAATGTCCAACGAAGTAACACACACACACACACAGGACTCTCACTCACATTGTGAAGTGTATGTGGGTGTAAGGCCGTGTTGGACTTTGTGTTTCAGCTCATTTACAATACAAACGCAAACACTGGTGTGTAATGATCATGTGGCTAAATAAACACCAGTGTGCGTGTGTGAACACACGTTTGTACGTATACGTATGTGTGTGATTGAGGATCTATTCAGTTTATTCATCAGGGCTGTCTAAGTGAATTTCACTCTTAAGCTGTTTTCAAGAAAGAAAAAGTCCACGTATCTGATCAAACGTCCCCGTAGAGGAGTTTCTTTAAAAGATCTTTTTCTGCTGAGGTGAATTTGCTTTTTATTTTGTCTTCTTCCTGCTGGAGGGTAGAATAAAGATGGTGTTGTTGTTGTTGTTGTTGTTGTTGTTGTTGTTGTTGTTGTTGTTGTTGTTGTGGTGGTGTTTCCATGACTGTACAGGCGTTATTGTAGCGATGCAGATGGTTCAGCAATGTGTGAATGCATACGTGTGTGTGTGAGAGGATATGACAGTCAGTAAGAGATGAAAACCGAGGCCAAGAGCGTGCAAGTGTGTGTGTGTGTGTGTGTGTGTGTGTGTAGCTAGCAGGCATGTTTGAGGGGCCTCTCTGTGGTCAGCCCTGGCCTGTGTACTCCTGTCAACTGTCACTTTTCTGCTGCGGTTGCGTTCTTTAGTAACTGCTAATCTTATCGTGCTGTCCATTTGCCTTACATGCAACACACACACACGGAGGTTCTGTTAACCCTTTCTATCCTGTCTAACAAGGCACTAATTAAAACATTATGTACTATATTATATTATGTTATATTTAGTGTGTCATTGTCATGCACTTTTAAACACACAACCCAGACCCAAAGCCGGTCAGTTCCTTATCTCACAGCCGATATTCTAGCCCAGATGCTGTGTAAACCCGAGCGCCCAGCCGCGATCACCTTACAGCCCTAACCTCCTTTTTTGGCTCGGCGTTATCCTGCCTGATTGTTCTCATCCTGAGGCTAATGCACCATAATACAATGTAGTTGCAATCTTGTGTGTGTGTGTGTGTGTAATAACTCATCTCGGTATTACAGAGCACATACGTGATTGAAAGTGTAATGGCATGTTAAAGCGTAGGCTGGAAAATTCTGAGTCAGGACGCTTCCGACATCGAGGCTTAAGATTTTAATCAGGTATTTCAATTTCGGATCATGATTTCTCACATGGTTTAAATATTCAGTTTGTGATCTCAGCTCGGACTTTGTTTTAATTTACTGGAAAAGTCTGAGTCGGTTGAATGCCACTCCGGGCTCGTCTGAAGTTTTAACGTAAAAATAAATAAATAAAAAAGCATCGCTAAGGCCTCGCCTTGCAAAATAACAAAACTGTAATGTTCTAAAATCTGTAAATTGTGGACTTGAGTGTTCTGTAAACTTTTTTTGAATCTTAATATACCAGCAAATCTTAGGAAAACTGTCCACAATCCCGATGTTTCGGCTGTATTTATCCCTGTACACAAAATAATAATACACACAGCGCTATGTTTGCTAGCTTATCATGCCTTCAGTTGTTGTTTATTTGTACTTCAGGTACAGGAATAGTTCACTGAAAACGGCAAACAGAAATATTCCTAAGCATAACCTGGCTAATGAGGAAGGCTAACCGTTTAGCTAGCTAGGTTGTAGTTGTTAAGTCTTGTTTAGACGATATAATGATAGAAGAGATGAGCTGAAGTTGTCTGAAATATCGGTATTTTGTAGATTTGTTGTTTTGCACTAAACATACAAAGGCAGTGGAGACATAGCTAGCTAGTGTAGTAAGGTGTAGCTAGTTAGGACATAGCCATACAGACTATATAAAGGCATTAAAAACGGTGGAGAAAAGCCAAAGTTGTTAAAAATATTCATATTTCTCTCAGATTTGCTTTTTTGTTTGTTTGTTTTTGGTCTCCTTCCATTTCCTCTTCCCTCAGAGACAATGGCGAAGTAGCTAGCTAGGTAGGATATAGCCATTCAGTCTTATACAGCCAAAATAAAGGCGGAGGAGATGAGACAAAATTGTTAAGAATATCAAAATTTCTCTCAGATCTGTTGATAAATTGCTGATTAAAACCGCTGAATCAGGCTAGCCGTTTATCTAATTGTATAGCTTTTAAATCTTATACAGATAAAATAAAGACCACAGATAAAATTAAAGACTCCACGAAAATGCTGAGTCAGGCTAGCTATTTAACCAGGATATATAGCATTTAAGTCTTAAAACGACAAAATAAACACAGAAATGCGTTGGAGGCGAGTCAAAGTTGTTGTTTTTTTCTCCTTACATAAATCAGCAGCATAGCTAGCTAAGTAGGATGTAGTTAACTAGGTACCCACCCGTTCAGTCGTATAAAGATAACCGAAAGGCGTAAATGCAGTGGAAACAGGCCAAAGTTGTCGAGAATATCAATATTTCTGTCAGATCTGTTGGTAAATTATTTACAAAACGTTCCCTGCATCTGAAATGAGCTGCAATTACAATGAGCGTTTAGCGCTAGCAGCTGAACCTCCATGAGGTCTGCCATACTGAGAAATGGTTTATTATATTCTGCCCACACGGGTGACAAATTCTGTAGAAATGTAAAATTAAAGCGGTTCCTGGTAGTGAGGGAAGCTTTTCAGATATTACTGTAGACACATGCTTTGTTCACTAGTGCATTTTAACACCAGACTTCATCTTTTTTTTCTCTCTCTCTCTCTTGCTCTTTTATCCTCCTCCACACATGTCCCTTTTCCTCAGTGTCATTATCGTGCTCTAAAAAGACTCCAGCCGCTGTGTAGTATTAGTTATTTCAGCTGTGTTGACTTTTTTTTTCCCTTCCTCCATCACTTGGCACCTTTTGAAGGAGACGCTTGAATTTTACCTAATATGCTGTTTTTATTGGAGGCAGTTTGCAGCTATTCATGTCTTACTTCTGTTGCCTTTCAAGGCCTCGTGTAACGAGTACCACTCAAGGTCTCCAGCGTTCCTCACGTTTTACAGTGGCACAGGAAGTTATTTTAATTTAGAGTCAGTCATTTTCCTGAAACCGGTTTTAAGCCTTATTTTTTGAAATCCTTATGCAAATATGGCAGCGAAACAAGGCTGTTAATGTCAGCCTGAGCTTGTTTCACTGAATTTCCTTCGCTCCCCGTGCGTATGACTGATGGGTTAGGGCAGTCTGGAGCTTTTTAGAGCTTGTAAGGCTTTTCGCAGTTTGACTTTTTGTTGCATATTTGTGGCCTTGTCACGTTTGACAGGGACTCGGCTTTAACTTCCTGCAGATTTGAGGACTGGCTAATTCGTAGGCCATGAAGAGGAGCGCAAGGGGTTATTCCTTCCATCTTGTTTCTGCTCCTTGTGTGTAAAGTGTGTGTGTTAACCTGACAAAGACTGGTTGGTGTGTGTATGCATGTGAGCAGATGTGAGGGGTTTAACAGTCAGTTCAGCCATGCATGGCCGTGTAGACACATCCTGTAACACAAGAGCCCCGACACTTCAGTCAGGATAATTGATTATTGCTGACTACTCCATTTAGGACGAATCCGACTCCACCTGCCACCTGGGCATGTGGAAACTACTGGCCTTACCAGCACACACCAATGAAATATAACGCAACGTGGAGAGTACTTGGGTCTAATGCAGGGCTATTCAAGGTCATAAGTGAAGGTCATAACAACTAACGTGACCGAATGGGGATGATGTTTACATTTTGATAATGACCGTTTAAAACGGCCGTTGAATCATGTTACCAAAGACAGATGAGAGATGGCCAGGTGTCTTTCGGTCTGATTTATTTATTTATTTATTGACTAAAAATCTGTGAAATTTATGAAAATGTTTTATTCCCATTTGGCTACCTTAAGCTAAATAATTAGCATAAAAGCATGTGACTGGCTACAAGAGATGATTAATGATTTTTTTTAAAAACTGGAGGACATTTTAAAAATTTATTTTTTTTATTTTTATTTATTTATTTATTTTTATGAGTATTTATCAAATGCTTGAATCGATCAATTGAAATAATTTCCCGGACCACTTGTTGACTTCTGGTCTAAACTAAAATTGCCTAACCTCATATCGCGATACTCGAGTTAAACGCATATTCCTTTACTTTTGGAGGACTTTCTTTAAGCTCTCCTTCAGTCTATAACCCCGTGTCCTATTTTTGCTGAGGTTGCGCACACAAAGACAACATTGTCCAGAGAAGGAGCCTGGTCATTCTGCCGTCTTCCAAATGTACACGGACCGTGTTTTGTGTCCGTGATCGATATTATGCAGCTATCTTGACCCTCGCGTGAATAATAGATTTCCAAATGCGCCGTTGCTTGCTGACTGAAATTCTGATCAGAGCAAAATCTTAACATCTCATTTACTCTTTCTCTACTCCAGTGAGATGTGTATAGTCATCACAGACATGATGGATAGCATGTTCTCCTTGTCTCGTAGCTCACAGAAATGGGAAACAGTGGTGTATAACATGCGGGTATGTCAATAATGGAGAAGCGAACTGTTTTTGATTTATATGCACGCGCACACACACACATACGTAGCCCCTCTAGCCCTCGTACACCGTGTGTATGATGGTGTGCCACAGAATATAAAATGTCTGTCTGTTAACGCCTCTCCCCGCTAAAGAGGGGCCTCTCTTTGTTGCCTGAAAAGTGAGTGAAGGAAGGAGGAGTGAAAGCCTTGAAGCCTGTACAGATTCACGTCCATCTCTGAGCAGTGACGTTTTTTTGTTGCCGCACGGCTGGTGTAGACTTATAGAGTGGAAACTAGGTCAAAACAGAAGAAGTAAATAAATATATGTGTATGTGTGTGTGTGTGTGTGTGTGTGTGTGTGTATGTATGTGTATATATATATATATATATATATATATATATAAGAAAGGGTGAGTGAGAGAATGGGGGAAGGTTGGGGAGCATGCTTGCACTGTCTGGGCCTCTCTGTGTGTTTCCTTCCTGCAAGAGGTAGCGCAACCTCGAACCACTGCTGCCCTGCCAGGCGCTAGGCTCGAGGTGTGAGCCTGTGTGCCTGCTTAACCACAAGCCTCTCCTCAGATGGTACACTGTCTGCAGTTTGGCACTTTGTGAGCACAGGAAGAAGAGCAAGATAGAAAGAGGCAGTGTGTCTCCAGCCGGGAGGAAGAGTGTGAAGCCGGTGGAAGAAGGGTGAATAGAGCGAAAAGCATGCTGCTCTTGACGGGTGGTGGCGAGAGAGACGGAGAGTAGGCGGTGCCATGAGGCAGGCTGGGCTATTCTCTCCCCACCTGCCCCTTTGCGAGGCCTCTGATTGGCTGCCAGAGCAGTGGAAAAAACGAACCACTGTGTTTTTGTTGGGTGAGCAGCTCGTACATGCCTGGTGCTCTCGTCTCCTTTTCCCTGCCTAGCCATAAAAGCTTTAAAAGCCTTTCGTTCCGAACGGTCCAGTAGTAGAAATATCGTTTTTGACGCAGCGTTGCTTGGCCTGTCTGCTTCTCCATCACGTTAGGCTTCAATGTAAATGTTCTAATCAATCCCTAAAATGTTTTATGGCTCGGTTTATTCGGATCCAGACATCTCTTATGTTTTTGGATGAATCCGTGCATTCGCAGGGTCCAAGGAATATTTTTGGTTAAAATGAATCCAAGTCAATCTTCATCCATGAGCATTGAGGATTCGTGTGGTTTTAATATACGGCGATTATAATATGGGATTTTGTCCATAATGTGAAGCTTCGATCCAAAATAATTTGATTATTACAGACTGTTATTTATTTATTCATTTTAATATCAGTAGTGTGTTTTTTATTTTTTTTTTATTTATTTTTTTTTTTGCAAGCTGGCTTTATCATTTTTTTTAATCCACTGGTAATTTTTTTTTAGCTAATTTTTTAAATTCGCACCATCTGTCTTTAAGAGTTAAGAGGTGAAGTAGACATGTCCATACTTGGACCAAAAAAAAAAATATATTTTCGACAGTACGGGTTTCTCCAATAAGTGAACGACGTATGCAGAGATGAAGCGAGTCATCCTTGCTCACAAGTCTAACTGTGGTTATCAGGAATTTCAACAATTTGAAAATGAACTTTCTGGTCACCGGTGCAGAACCGCATCTGCCACAACCTGTAATGCAAAAATGCACATGTGCAACACCTAGGCCCACAACTTTACTAAAACTGCAAGACGTGTTATGCTTCGCAGCGCTTCTGAATCATTTCTCCTTTTTCTAAGTCACTACTCCTTTGTACTTTGTCCCAACATCATCGTCATCTTGTAGCCCGCTGTGAACACATGCAGCTCTTCGATTCGGCGCATGCGGTGTGATCTGTGTTGTGAACTCACTCGAGAAATGAACCTCGAGCTACTGTGTGAATTCTCAGCACTGCTGCCCCTGTTTTTTCCCCTCCCTCTGTTTTTCTTTTCTGTTTACTGTCACTGCCTCCTCTAAGTGTGAGCAGTGACTCAATTTCTTCTTCTGGCCACAAGCTTTCGCTTGCTTTCGCTCCGGTAAAGCCTTTTTAAAAAATCTGCATTAGGAAGTGGAAGCTCAAGGGGAACAACATCTGTCACTGTTGTGTGTTCTGTCCATCGTGATGCGCAAGCTGTTTTCGCATTGCTGCCTGTCGCAAAACCTGACCCCTTGCTATGTTTTTTTGGGTTTTTTCCCTTTTCTTCTTGAAAAATATTGTGGTGTGTATGAAAGCTGTCTTTTCCCGGTGCTGTATTTAGCACAGCCGACTACGACGCAGTTTCCCCCAGCCAGAATAGAATAGAAAGCCAGAATGTGTGGAGGATTGAGAAGTCATGCTAATCGTTGCAGTCATCATTTTTAATTTCCGATCAGGTTCATGCCTCGCTGGTGAATTGGGGAGTTACATCGAAGGCAGTCACATCTGGGGAAATGGGGTTTCCCTCCGTACAGCCCTTTAGCATCTCTGACTTCTGACAGGAATGTCAAATGTCACAGACGAACCCATCTGAGTGCGGTTTCATTTTGAATAAGTGGAGACTCATTTTAAATACCAGCAGGTTAAGTGATGGGTGAAGAATTAAAGGAAACCGGAGCTCTGTTTATGATCTACATTCTTGGCGTAGCACAGGAGCATCAAGACCTTTTCCTCTTTGGAGTGTTATTAGGTGCCATTATGCATGCAAGTACTTTAGTGGAAATCAGTAGTGTCTGTCTTGTTTTCCTTGTTCTGTAGCACTTCTTTCACGTTCAGATATGTCGGGTTCAGTGCTTAATGATGTCTGTTGGCAGTAATGGGAAGAGATGACGATAAGAAAGAGAGTGGGTGGTGGTTGATTAACCGAGCTACTCATGGAACTTTTTCTTGCCTTTCTGATGGCTGTGGCAAGGCTTTAAGTGACTTGATTCGAAACATACAGTTACACTTGTTTGGGTGGAAGTGAGTGGGAGTCAGCTTGTCGATGTAACCGAATTGCAGAATCTAATCAGCACGACTTCCTGCCTAGTGTCAGACTTCACAGAGACCACCAGCAGTGGAATATCCTCCTGGCTCTCCAATCTACGCAAAACAGTTTCCAGCCAAACTGGAAGTGCTTTACATGATTCAGAAGGAGGTCTTGAAATAGATATGGTTATTTTTGGGCTTTGGCTCAGTATTAGAATGTACTTCAGTTGGATTAAGCATGTTTCTGGGTCTTCTTTATTGGCCCTTGTTGGCTTTTATAAGTAATTTTGTTTAAAAGAGCGAGAGAGACTTTTTTTTTTTTTTTTTTTAAGTGGGGTTCTGCCAAAAGGCCAAGCCAACAGTGATGTTATCGGCCTCCATCCTGTTCAGGGACTTTGCAGGATGTTGATCGTCTTCCCCATCGCTCGAGTCTCTTTTTCCCACAATCCCCCAGTTCTATTAGCTCCCTCCCACTTGGTTGGTCCAGAGGTTCAGTCAGTGGTGACTCTGCCACCCCTCCCACAGGCCTTTTTATCAGGCTTCTTGTCCCTGCATAATGGGAGGGATTGAGCTCGGCTCTCGGGTCACGTGTGTGTAACCGGCTCGGACAATGGCAACACTGTAGCTCGGCTTCTCAGCAGAGGTGCTTATAGTTCCTCCTGCCGGATCGGAGCAGAGATTTCGGGTGGGAAGGCTGGCTGATCCGTATCCCCTTTCTCCCCTGGCTCAATGGCACTCTGTGTGTGGTGAGAAAGCCTGGACGTCTGGATTTGTCGCTCGAGTTTCGGCTCACAAAGGTGACGACGGACTCGTCCTTATCCTTCTGATGGTATAAGTCTTTAGCTTTCCTTCAGGCTTTTCTTTCAGGAAAGTGTTGCAGTTCAGCATTGTAAATTCCTGACAGGGATTGAGGGATGTACATGCTTGTTTATATTGTCTTCCTTCAAATCCCTAATCTTTAGCATATTTCACATGGCTTGTATGAGACGTCTGCAGCAATGAGGGGGAAAAACACCATCTGGGGAGAAACCGAGAATTTTTGGATACAGTCAATGTGAGGAGAAGGAAGCCAGCTCGGAGTATAAATACTCCCTTTGAGAGCTGTGTTTGGAGGCGCACCATGTGACTAGTAGCACATCTTGACGTCTGAAATCCCAGGCAGAGATCAATGGATGCTCTCTAAAGAACGGATGTTTGGGCCAGCTTCCGCTGGGTGCAGACAGTGGTGGTTAACCTGTCTCTAATCCCTCTGACCCCCTGCCAGGCAGGAAGGACATTGCCCCCTCCATCTTTTTCTATCCCCCTTCTTTACTCCGGGCTTGCTTTATCTGACTACTAAATCCTTCTAGGAAGGCCTGGAATGGTAGTTTTGAGAGGGTGTATTACCGGCGCAGTAAAGGTAATTAATAGACCGAAAGGGGAATGGCTGTGTTGTAAAGAGCCGTTAAAAATATGACCATACGTACAGCATATGCAGTGATATGTTGCTCGAGTCATAGGTCATAGAGACTCTTGAGTATAGCCCTTCTGAGTAGAGCACATGACGACACCATATACAGCGGGTCTGCAGTCATACTTCCATGTGTCATGAACGTCCAAATGTCGGAAAGGATGTTTTTTTTTTTTTAAATGTCCAGCACTGCAAGCCATTAGTATAGCCTGCTGGTGGTCCAGTCCCATGCTCTCACTGCTGTGGTCTGGGTTCGATTCCTGGGCACAGATTTAACCCAGCCACTGAAGAGTTAACTTTCAGTGCCGGTCCCAAGCCCGGATAAAATGGGAGGGTTGCGTCAGGAAGGGCATCCGGTGTAAAACCTGTGCCAAATCAAAACATGCAGACCAAATGATCCGCTGTGGCGACCCCAAACAGGGAGCAGCCGAAAGAACAACAACAACAACAACAACAACTGCAAGTCATTAGTATTATTGTATGCTACCCAATGCGGAGACCAAATGTCCCAAATGTAGGCATCTGTGAGCTCCAGTATGTGTAACATGAGGGATCTAGTTGGTTTGTTTTGATCTAGGATGTTACAGAGAAAACACATGTTATCCTTCACCCTCCCTGATTGATAGCTGCTATTTGATGGAAAGCTAGCTAGGACCAAACTGGGGAGAAAATGAAAGGCAAAAAGATGCATCTATGTGGTATTCATACAATCAGCATTTCTTCATTTTTATTGTTCCTTGCAGCCACGATTTGACAAATTACACCAGCATCTAGACTCAGGAATTCCTGGTATGAACATTGCCCTGATAATACTCACCGTTTCCTCATGACCTTCTGAATGACTTAAAAAACTAGGTTTGGTCTTTCCTGAACTAGTTGTCCTTGTTCGAGCAAAAACTGCTGAAAAAAGTCCATTCCAGCATTCAGTTCATTCCCCTGCTGTGAGATTCGGTTAGATAATTAAAGTTGAGTGTAGATAAAATTGCCGCCATTATCCAGCTGCTCGAGTGCCGCATCGCCCGCAGAATGCCAAACAGCAGCCTAGCAGAGTGAGTGACGCTAATGTCATGTCTAAGACACTGAGAAAGACAGAGAGTGAGCTGAGAGATGTTCTTCACACCGTGATTGATGGGACACCTGAAATCTTCTGCATTTTCGGACTGATCTGGCAGACCAGGACTTGCGTGAATGCATTCGGAGGTCTCCGGGTCCAAGAGAGGCCTGTAAACAGATCCGGCATGGCTCTTTGAGATAAGGCTGATTGATGAGTGGAGTAGCAGTTCTCCGGAAGCAGGGCTCTCCTTGCAGTAGGAGTGTCCCAATCAAGCAACACTTGAGCCAAGGGAAGAAAGAAAGAGAAAGAAAGAAAGAAAAAAAAAAAGGGAGGAGGGTTTGGAAGGACGGAAAGGGTTTGAGGCGATAAGGAAAAGTGTGATTAAGAGAGGTTAAAGCCGGGTGATGAACTGAGCTCCACCTTCCTCTCACATTGAATGAAGGGACCCGAGGGTTGGACACGAGCCCAGGGAACAGCTGCATGCTCTGTCTTTCTCCCAAAAATGACTTGTATTACATTTATTCCACCGTTACGGCTGTTATCTTTGGCTGTTGAGATTATCGGGAGGAGAGTTAAGGATACATTTGTAGTTGCCTGAGCGTCTTCGGTAATTAGAGTCCGGTTCCTAGGCCCGTCTGGGCTGGTTGTCGCCAGCGCTGGTTATCAAATGTTGCTGAGAGTCACAAGCTAAAAAATAAAAATGAAGCCATAGCATACCTTTTGACAAGCCTTGGAGAGAAATCAACCTTGTGCTTGTCAGCTCCCTGAGCATTATGAAGCCTGAAAGAGGAACCGCGAAATCTTAGAAACGTTGGCAGGAGACGAGTCATTTAGACAAGTCTGGCCTTCCCCAAGTCCTTCACCACACAGATGTGAAACACTCTGAAACGTGAAAACAACCTTTTATCTGACTGAAAGCTTGGATAAACCCATTTCTGCTCCGTCGATTGGTGGCGGTTTGTCATCTTTTGCCAACTTGTATTTCTTTTTTTTCTTTTTAAGAAAAGGTTTTTCTCTAGCTCTGAACCTGTTTCTTTTTTAATCAGCAGCGTGATCTGGGTGTATGTTCGGTGAAATGACTAAATATTTACGTAGATCAGAGCAGAAGCCTGTGGTGCAGGTGACGACAGGTGATTCCAACGAATCGAGCCGTTTGACTAGCAAGCAAAATTAGCATTCCCCCCCCCCCTTGTGTGATTTCGGACAAAAACTGAGTGAGAAACCGAATGACGTGAAAGCAAAACTCGTGCCGTTTTGATTATTTAATTATTTAGCCATATTATATTTCTCACACTTCACATCACGAGGACAAAAGATTCGCAGTGTATGATTCTCAGAACCTGTTTTCTGAGGACCTTAGCAAAAGGACTTGAAACACACAGAAATTGTTGTTGTTCCTTCTCCTGTTTTCTGTGGATCTGCTCAACTTGGGAAGTTTAAAGGAAAGAACTGGGCACTGTAACAGTCATGTGCTTTATTTAATGACGGCGCCTTGGAAAGGGAAGTGTTTCGAAATGCGTCAAGAGTCGAAGAAAACCGAGAAAGAAGTCAGTCAGGCTGTGTTTACGCTCCCTAAGTGCGTTTATCCTCCAAATCCAGACGGAGATTAAGCAGCTTTCAGCTCCACGAAACCTGTGATGATGGAAACGTTTCAGATTCGGCATGCGCTGCTCCGTGAGGAGGGTTTCTCTCTCTCTCTCTTTCTCTCTCTCTCATCCGTAACATAATGATGTCTTTTTATTGCTCTTGAGCTACAGGAAATTCGCCACTGCTTGTTTTTTTTCCCCTTTTAATTATGATCAAATCGGCGGAAATTCCCAAAAGATTTTTTTGTTGTTGTTGAGAAAGATATACACAGCTTGACTGCTGACACTGGAGACTCCTTCCTTCCTAAACTAAATGTTTCCTTACAGAATTGCCCATCATATCGGTCATTTCCAGTTTATCTGAACCTGCAGTGTTGCAGCTAGAAAACCAGTCCAGCCTTCACCCAGTCCCAGTCAGTGATTGGACATCATAATGATAATATCGATGATTCAGCACTTTAGCGTATTTAAAATGTACGGCGTTTAACTCGGCGGTGAAAATTTAGTTCTGTCGCCGCGCCTCGTTCCCCTTCAACAGCTCCGCTCCCCACTAGAGCGAGATTAAAAGCTGTGAATGGCGTTTATAGTGCCCGTGCGAACGGGAAATAAGTAGTGTTATTATGCACTTCATAGGTATTATAACAATCCAATTAAATCAGGAGAGCAGATACGGGTAGAGGTAATTTTCCCGGCTCCTCCACCCTCCCATAACCACGCAGGTGAAAAGTGCTACGGGAAAAAAAGGAGCGTTTGAGTGGCATTAAAAGCGTTTCGCCCATGACTGACTGACTGACTGATGTCTGAGCGCTCCGTGTTAAGACGCAGGAGCTGTTTTTAGTGGAACTTGAGTGGCAGCGTGTGTGTGACTGTGTAAGAGACGGAGAGTGTGTGTGTGTGTGTGTGTGTGTGTCTGTAAGAGACTGAGAGTGTGGGGGAATGTGTGTGTGTGTGTGTGTGTGTGTGTGTGTGTGTGAGAGAGAGAGGATGTAATGAGAGAGAGAGAGAGAGTGAATGTAAGGAGAGAGACAGAGTGTCTGAATGTTAATGAGAGAGAGAGAGAGAGTGAGTGTGTGTGTGTGTGTGTGTGTGAATGTAAGGAGGGAGAGAGAGAGTGTGGGAGAGAGGGGTATGTGTGTATGAGGTGAGAGAGAATGTGTGTTTTGAGGTGTGTGTGTATGAGGTGAGAGAGTGTGTGTGTGTGTGTGTGTGTGAGAGCTGGGTGTGTAAAAATGTTTCAGTAGCTGTGCGTCACTCACTAAAGAATTAAAAAAATGTTACAAGTTCATGTTATCAGAAATGCTGTTCTAATGTTAGCACACACACGCGCACACACACACCTAATCCCAGCCACACTCCTGCTCTAACTCCAGCTCTTGAGTACTCAGTGACCACACACACATGGTTTCCACTGGTGTAATGCTCAGAGCAGGGAGAGTGTGTTAGTGTTTGTAATGCAGTGGCCGGAGCGAGAGTTCCTCTCAGAGGACGTCTCGGCCTCCATTAAGAGCTCGCTGGCTTTTAAGGAGCGAGAGAGCACTCGTCTGTGAGTGCGGAGTGTGTGTCTCCAGCGTGTGTG
>NC_080721.1:10268549-10283549 GCF_019097595.1 Hemibagrus wyckioides | reverse complement strand
CTCTCTGTCTTTGATTCTGTCTCTCTTTCCCTCTCTCTCTCTTTCTGTCTGTCTCTCTTTCCATCTCTCTCTTTGTCTGTCTGTCTGTCTCTCTCTCTCTCTCTCTCTCTCTCTCTCTCTCTCTCTCTCTCTGTCTCTCTGTCTGTCTGTCTGTCTCTGTCTCTCTCTCTGTCTCTGTCTCCTGGACCAGAGATTAGAGGGACATTAAAACATGTTAATAGGGAGGATATGGTTGAAATGACCAGAGTAGAAAGATGACTGGAGGCAGAACTCCGGGTCTGAAGGGTCGTTTAGTTGGCGCCAGGCCTGAATCCTCCCTCCCTCCCTCCCCCTCTCTCTCTCTGTCTCTCTGGTATATATTGCAGATGTGATGAGCATGTCCTTGCTTTACTTCTTTATTGCTTTACTGATCACTGTATCACTCGTGTTCTTTAAGCCGAGCGTAGTTTAAACCACGGCCTGGCTGAATGAATGGCTGTCATTCTACACCCCCCCATGTCTATACACACACACACACACACACACACACACACACACACACACACACACACACACACACACACAGCCTCCTATACCACATCAGCATAGCCTGGCACCACACTACTTACTTTACATGTGGAAAATGAAGAGGAGTGCTGAGCATTGTGGGAAAATTGGGAGGGGGGGGTAAATTGCAGAACAGGATGCAATGTATCTTCATCGTAGAAATTCCTTCATTTTATTCAAAATATCTGTCCATTTGGGATCAGTTTATTTCTTGGGTTTTACTTCAGTATCATGATAAACATTTTGTCCATTCCTGCTCACAACTGAACCCGCGCTCCTCCTCCTCCTCTTCCTCTCTGCCGGAGCGCCGCTCTCCTGACTGTGAATCTGTGTAATGGATCTCGACAACCCCGAGCCGCTGCTTTCCCTTTTTCACGAGGAAATTGAACGCAGCACTTGAATTGATTTCACATCTTCGGGCATCTTTGCTGTGTTTATTTTCTATTTATAGCCGCGGGTGAGGAGTCGAGTCGCCGTGATCGTAAACGCCGCTTCTGTTTCTCCCTCGGCTGATCGGCACTCGCTTTTTATTTACCTGAGGAGCTTTTTACACAACTTTTTACACAGCTCATAATCACAGAACATCACACTATACACCTATCTATCTGTCTGTCTGTCTGTCTCTCTCTCTCTCTCTCTGTCTCTGTCTGTCTGTCTTTGTCTCTGTCTCTCTCTCTCTCTCTCTCTCTGTAACCTCAGTGAACTAATACAGGGAGGATATAATGAGGTTCCTGATAAACATATTTGTTTTAATGGATCATTTTATGATTGATCATAAATCATGCAGGATGGTGTGTGTGTGTGTGTGTAAAAACAAGAGAATTGGTTTAAAATCGGTAAAGAGCTACAGAGTGGGACAGGAAATGACCATAAACGACTCTGTGGACTCCTATAGACTCGTCATTAAAAAAGCAGACCGGGAATTTGTGCATCTTTAAAATTAAAGAGTGTGTGTGTGTGTGCTGGCTATCTAACAGGCTCATCATTTCCTGGTTTGCTCTACGAAATCCTAGCAAAGCTCTTTAAGCGTGTGTGTATCTCTCATCTCTAACGTTGATGTTCAAATGCTAGTCAAATTCCGGGGAATATTTACATATGCGAAGGCAAAACCAAGCGATAATCTGAAAGTACAAAGTTTATTTTAAACAGGCCCTCATATGAAATTACAGCGGCGTGTCATACGATGGTACACTTTGTAGTGTGTGTGTGTGTGAGAGAGAGAATGCATGCGTGAGAGAGTGCGTGTGAGAGAGTGCGAGTGTTTGCATATGTGGATGAATGCTTGTATAGAATGTTGCTGAATAGAGGAGACACTTTGACCCAGTTGGACTGTTAGATGTAGTTCATGGGTTGAGGTTTGTGTGTGTGTGTGTTTGTGTGTGTTTGTGTGTGTGAGAGAGAGAGAGAGAGAGAGAGAGAGAGAGAGAGAAAGACCAAGAGAGAGAGAGATTAATAACTTGTTCAGAGAAAGCAGTGTGGACTATTGGACTGTTACCTGAAGTCACAGTTCTTGTACCTGTGCAGTAAAATCTGTGTAAAGTATTAATTAGACATTAATATCCTAGCATGTATTAGCTGTGTTCGTTACACTCGCTAGGTCTTTTTTATTGTTGCACTTTTATTTTGTCCATGATCTATTGTTGCTTGTCTCAGTATCTTGTATAACTGCTGACGTATGCAGGCGAGGGTTGCTAGCTCGTCTCGGATACACTCGCGAGTGTGTGAAAGTTCCTGAAATATCTGTGGGATATTTGAAATTCAGCCTTTGCTGTTGAACAGGTTTTTGGAAATGTTGGTTCAACAGGTGGGACGTAACGCTTTGCGGTCATAAACTATGTGACCTTGAAGGCAAATCCTATTTAAATTTGTCTTGTCAATATTTTCCTGAGCTCTGAAGATAAGACTCTGTGCTCCTGTCCTGAAAGGTTGTGAGGTCAGAGGGCACAGAGAGCTGCTTGAGATCCTGCAGGGCTTTTAATAGACGATTTGGAAATGGAGGTTTCTCATTTGAGAGTGTTGAAAACAGGAGAAAAACAAGAAATGGCTTTAAAGCTGAGCCTTTTATGCAGTCTAATTGCTGTAATTAGCGAGTCACGCGAAAATTTTCACACTTAACCGAGGAGTACATGTTGCAATAAAAGTGAGCGTGTTTAAATTGCTAGATAGCTGGATCTGCTAATCTGTGTATGAGCGAGAGAGAGAGCGCTCAGCTGACTCGTATGTTCCCTTTATATCCGATATAAATATATATAAAAATATATTTTTTTATTCTCTTGATAATTGTGCTCATGTTTAAAAGTTTGGAAAGAGACACCTCGCTAATTATTACACCTACAACATGATTTATAGATGTTTTGAACTCGTAGTGACAAAGAAATCAAGACAAACGTAACATTTTTCTTCAGGAAAAGAAAGATTTTCACCGAGGTTTAGCTCTGCCCGCTAAACAAACTTCTGTGGGCGCTGCCATGCTGAGAAAAGATGAACTCTCTACACAGCTGTTGCTCTTTCTTGCTGTTTTCATTAAGAAAGTACGTGTCACGTATACAGAGGGATAAATAAACTCATAATGTGAACTGGAAAATAGCAAAATATCAACCCGGATCTTGCTAACTGTTACAGCTCACAGCCGAGCCGAAGCACGACGACACGTGTATAAAGACAATGGGAAGGTTTAGTGTTGACGTAAATATCCAGAATGTCAACGTTTACCTCAGATATGTTGAGAGACGGGGGGAAAAAATACCTCCAAACCGTTCAAATGACCACGACTTAGCAATAAGATAACCGAACCTCTGTGAATGCGGACATATTGAGAAAAGCGTGACAAAAACATCATGGTTTGTTTGGACTGAGAAGGTGTCCTGCCGTGTAAAAAGCTCACTTCTGTGATAAACACGCATTGAAGATATTTAACAACTTTTATTTTTAATCCGAAACATGCTACGTTTTGGTGACTTGGTCAAGGTTTTTTTCTTTTCAGTCTCATGCTGTCTCAGTGTTTGTGCTTCATTTGAGTCATGAGGTGAGGGGGTGTGTGTGTCTGTGTGTGTGTGACTGGCATGTCTCATATGAAGCACTTTCATTTTTCTGTATGACTTATGAGACTTTCATGACTCTAGTGTTCCAAATAAAAGTCTAAAATCCAGTTCGATCTTCTCAGGCTGGTCCTGCTGGAGCCATCCAGCTGCTCAAACACACACCGTGGAGCACTTTGAAGCTCTGGCTGGCCTTCAGGGCACAGTGTGTTTTTCTGGCCTACACACACACACACCACTTCTGGCTCTTCCAGAAACCTGCACTCAGACAGCTGTGCGTCTCGCTGTGTGTTCTGGACGAGGCTGAACGATATCGTGTTACGGTTTGGGTTATTTTTCTAGCGGCGAGGTGGTGGCAGCGGCGGCGAGGGTTTCTTTGGAGCTCGGAACATGACGTACCATAAGCATTTTATCTCTTTCTCCGTTTCATTCCAGGCTAAGCGATCGAAGACGATGTAAAAAACGATTTTAAATATATTACCGCAAGAGCGTTGTTACAACCTGGAACCGAAAAACTTTGGCGCAAAAATAGCCTGAGAAGTCTGTAAATCCAAGCAGTTTTAACTTAATTACACGACATCTAATGGCAACCGATTGCGTAAGTCTTCACATACAACGTTCCATTGGCGCCATCACGACTTTCACAGGAATTCTTTTTAATTGTGAATTGAACATTTTTGCTATGGGTGTACATTTTATCTCACTTGTTACTTCATACCACCACACTTGCTACTAATTTGGAGGAATTCGGTGGATTGGGATTACTTAATGCAACCCACTGAAGATTAATGAGAAGTGTAGCAAGTTGTTGTTGTTGTTTATCAGAAATTTCCATCATTTTTTCCCAGACACGCTTCTGCTACAGAGCTGACGCACAGGATTATGGGATCCAAAGGACACTGAATGGATCATTTAGATCATTTTAGACACTGCCTGAATTCTTTGGTATGGCGGTGTAGGTTGTAGGCCGTGACTGTGTTTTCGATCTGCAGGTCTTTTAGGTTGTGTCATTCTGTCACATCGTTAGAGGATGGAAATTCAGTCATTTGCATTTTCTTGATCTGACTTTGCTTTAAATCTTAGAGAAACGTTCATGGATATAGGACACGAGGTGAAGCACTGTGCTCTACTTCTGCTCTAAATTTATAATTGGAGTAGTTTGTGTGTGTGTGGAGTGTGTGGAGTGTGATGAGTGATGGAAACAGTTAAACCTCTCCCTTATGGAACACTTCTTTGTTCACTCTTGTCTATGGCAGCCATGATTGACACCCTGGGTCTGCTGCCTGTCTTAACTCGACCTGTGCTGCCTCTGCCAACGTCACACACACACACACACAGACTGCAATGAGATTTGCCTTGTAAATTGCATCCAAAGTGTGTGTGTGTGTGTGTGGCCTGTTCTGCTGCTGCACATTCACTTCTGCTCTAAATTTATAATTGGAGTGGTGAAATGTGTGTGTGTGTGTGTGTGTGAGGGAGAGAGAGAGAGAGAACTCAGCAAACACGCTACATTAAACAGACGTTGATTGATCCCTCATATGATTGTTTATTTTGTGGCTGCCGGCAGTGATGGATGGCGCTCTCTGTGCGGATGACGCTGTGAAAAGAGACGTTCTCGGCGTTTATTGCTTCTGCCCGAGGACACGTGACGGCCCCGATTATTTACCCTTATTTACACAATACAGCCCAGAACTTTTCTATAACAAATACTGCAGATTCTTCATCGTGACGTGCCTTGTGCATTAGTCGAGTGTTTGTAGAGGAGACATGATAATCCAGGATGTTTGTAGGAGCGTGTGTTACCGTGTACTCGGTGTTTCTGGAAATTAAAAGCTAACGCATCAAAAATATCGAGACTTGTTCTGGATTTAGGAGAAGTTTCAAAGGTTACTGTAAAAGACTTAAGCTACAGTGCGGTAAAATCATCTGCCGAAGCTTCCCAGCGAATATAAACGCCACATTATTTCCTTAACTGAGACCAAAAAATAGTTCTGTTTATTTTTCCCCCTCATTGTTCCAAAAATGGATTTTTAGTCCAGAATATACCGTAGCTCTTTTTGTGAAGCGTCCTTGAACGCTGAATGCGTGCACCGGTGGCTCGGCATTGTGCGACGATAAGGCGAGGTCAAAGGTCATCTGAGCCGGAAAGACTGCCTTGTGCCCTTGAGGAAGGAGAGATGAGATGAAAAGATAAACAGAAATGAGAGATGAGGTCCATCACACACACCCGCTCGCCCTCTTCCTCTCCATGTGGAGGTCTTTATTTTGGGGCTGCTTTTTTTTGTGTGGGGGGGCGGGGGGTTGTGGAGAAGAGACCTCGGTTAATGGCAGGAATGTAGTTTACACCTGAGTTTGTATTTTGGTGCTACATTTAAATGCTACCTTTCCTTTCTCTGTGGTTTTCTCACCGTTTTTTGCGTCTAGTGCGTAGGACGATTTGGTAGCTTCTGAAAATGGCTTCTTGAAAATTCTAATCTGCAAACATTACCTTTTACCTTTATTCATGCGTTTTATGCTAAGTTTAGGGCCTAGTCGTGTTCCTTCCTTTAAGCCATCTTCATGATCAGTGGAAATAAACACATTTTAGCACTAATGAAGATCCTGTCTGTTGTATATTATCCTCACTGACTTGTATCTAAAACCGCTGGCTTTTTCTGTAACTCTGAGCATAACTGTGTTCAAGCTAAGGTTTGTAGGAACGCATACAAGAACCGTGGATCCTGATAACTAATCAGTCTGAGGCATTATTTCTCCTGATTTTTGCTGTAATCTGCATAAAATTGTAAGAAATGCCCCATTTTGATTCACGGCTTGGTTACACCAGTGCTGGAATCGTAGGAATTGTCTCCTGTCACTAGTGCGGACCTGGGGTCAGTACGCGTCATGTCGTCATCTTGTAGAGCGCTGAAGTCGGAGCTGGAGGTAATTACACAAAGCTGTTTGGATCAAGGTGTGATTGCTCGCTTGTTGGCTGTCGGGTTGTGTCGAGTTCAAGTGGCGGTCAGGCCCGAGTTCGGTACTTGGCGGTGTCTCAAAGCACTTAAGAGCAAGGAGAGAGTGAGAGACAGCAAGGGAAGATCTGTATGTGGGATGAGTGCATGAGGTTTTATGATAATCGGCAGAAATGAGGTTCCTCGTTTAAGGCTGACATGATGGCTTGAGGAGCTTTTTGAGCAAGCTGAGCTAGTTCCTGTGGGTTTAGGCAACTTTTAAGGATGTGGGAGCCTGGGGCATAACCAGGACCTGCTGGAGAGGTTCTGTCTCAGCTGGCTTGGGAATGTCTGGGAATCCCAAAGGAGGACCCTGGAATCCTTGTCCAAGGGTGGAGAGATCTGGGTTGAATCCTCAGCTGAGGAAAGGGTGGAAGGAAAATGGAACAAAATTGCTTAACATTTTATCACTGATCTCTAAATTGTGTGTACATTGTGTGTGATTGTGCTCTGTGATAGCCTGGCATCATGTCCAGGGTGGTGTGGTAGAGTGTTCAGGGATAGGCTCCAGGTTCCCCTCCACCCAGTAGGATAAATGGTGTAGAGATTGGATGGATGGATGGATGGATGGATAGATAGATTTTTTCATTGTTTTTAGCAATTCCATGGCGTCTTAAAAATATAATTGCTTCATTTTTCCCGTTGTGGAACATTTAACCCTAAATAAACTCCAGCAAGTGTTCCAGACTAGCATTTTGAGGTCGAGTTCCTTCTCTGACATTTGTTCAAGTTGGAAAATGGTGCTTCTCTAAACAGCCTCCCCCTGAACCAGACACACGCGTAAAGTTGAGATAGTGAAGTGTGTTTTGGAAGATTAAAGGCGAAAGTCTCTCGAACCTAAGCGCAATCTACAGCTTTAACTGTATTTCTCTTTCCATTGTTCAGGTGGCGCTTTCTCTTACCTCCAGCTAGCTTCATCATCCGTAGTTTAATAGGATCATCTGTGACTTGAATACTGTGGCTATGCTAATTAGCTTGATCCCGACCGGATTTTCTGACGTCAACCCCCTCAGAGGTGAAAGCCAGCCCGATAAAGCTCTGTTTGCATCCTCTACGGTGACGGGGATGGACGGATAACCTTTGAGCCTCCCTTTATTTTAAAAGTCCAACCTTTCAGGATGGTTGGAGGCGATAGGGGATTCAAAGATCCCAGCGGGATTCTTTTCCCCCCATTCTATCCGTCTTTCTTTTCTTCGGCGAAATCGGCACCACTTTGTCATGTAAAAGCCCCTTTTCTTTAGCTGAGGTTGAAGGGGCCGAGGGGAGGGGTATGAAGAGAAGGGTAAATCCAGTGCGTCCTCATAATCAGTCTTGATTGACAGCCCTGCTGAGTGCCCAGGCTAAGCCCTTCTAAGAGAGGTGACTGGTGGGGGCGACCTATGACCTCTCTGGCCACCTGCTTGTCCTGATGGATGAAATGTGCAAACGTGGGGGTTTGTTTGTTTGTTTGTTTGTTGGAATCATTATGAATAACTGCTGGATTTTTAGCACAAGGTTCTCTTGAGCACCCCCTGATCTTTTCTAACTGGCATACTGGTTGATCTATTGACTTTAGGGAGTGTGTGTGTGTGTGTGTGCAAGACAACTCTCAATAAATGCTGGTACATATGGATCTGTGTAAATAATGCAGACCGCATGTGTGTGTGTGTGTATACACTCCACATCTTTATCTATACAAACCACAGGAGCATCACTGGAACTCCCTCTCGCTTCTTCCTGAATCACACAATGTCGAGCCACAAGCAGAGAATTTAATCATTTCATCCGTCAGGGACAGGATATGATTAAATCCACACACACACAAACACACAAACACACAATTTAATAACTCCTCTTTAACAGGTTAACCAAAGATGAGTGTATCTCATTCCTCCGATCCCCCCCCACTGCCGCTTGCACACCATAAAATCATGAGCAGCACTTAAGTGTTTCATGTACAGGTCTCTCTGAGATCGCTCACCCCCCCCCCCCAAACTCCGGCTGTGATACACTCACACTGTGGTGTGAAGGAGCGTCGATCGCGGTCTAAATAACCTTCTCATTAGCATTTAACCAGGGGGAGGTGATGTGTGAGATGATCCTGGGTAAATATTGGTAAGGCTAATCGAGTAATTAGTACACAAGTGGAGGGGTGTTTTGAGCAGGATCATCAGTGTGTGTGTGTGTGGATGATTTATACCTAGCTGCAGTGTTAGTGATGCAATGAGCACCAATAGAGGGTGTGTTTATTTCTGGACTGTGGTGGATGCTGCACTGACTCATTAGCCTGATGGTGGTCTGTTCTTACAGACTGACCTACGAGCATGAGGATATTTTGGACACTGATTATAAAGTATGCATGTCTGCTAAACAGTCAGAATGTAAATGTTTGTTACTATTCAGATGAGCAGAAGGGGGGATGTTTTAGGGGTGGGGTTTAAATTTCTAACCTTGGATTAGGAAAAAACAAAACATTTTTCAGAAATTCTTGATCTTCTCCACACCTGAGTTTAGCAACATGACTGTGAACATGGTTACTTTCGCTTTCAACATGACCACACCCACTGTGAACATGGCTACTCACACCCTCAACACGATCACGACCACTGTGAACATGGCTACTCACACCCTCAACACGATCACGACCACTGTGAACATGGCTACTCCCACCCTCAACACGATCACGACCACTGTGAACATGGCTACTCCCACCCTCAACACGATCACGACCACTGTGAACATGGCTACTCCCACCCTCAACACGATCATGACCACTGTGAACATGGCTACTCCCACCCTCAACATGATCACGTCCACTGTGAACATGGCTACTCCCACCCTCAACACGATCACGTCCACTGTGAACATGGCTACTCCCACCCTCAACACGATCACGTCCACTGTGAACATGGCTACTCCCACCCTCAACACGATCACGTCCACTGTGAACATGGCTACTCCCACCCTCAACACGATCACGTCCACTGTGAACATGGCTACTCACACCCTCAACACGATCACGTCCACTGTGAACATGGCTACTCCCACCCTCAACACGATCACGTCCACTGTGAACATGGCTACTCACACCCTCAACACGATCACGACCACTGTGAACATGGCTACTCCCACCCTCAACACGATCACGACCACTGTGAACATGGCTACTCCCACCCTCAACACGATCACGTCCACTGTGAACATGGCTACTCACACCCTCAACACGATCACGTCCACTGTGAACATGGCTACTCCCACCCTCAACACGATCACGACCACTGTGAACATGGCTACTCCCACCCTCAACACGATCACGTCCACTGTGAACATGGCTACTCCCACCCTCAACACGATCACGACCACTGTGAACATGGCTACTCCCACCCTCAACACGATCACGTCCACTGTGAACATGGCTACTCCCACCCTCAACACGATCACGTCCACTGTGAACATGGCTACTCCCACCCTCAACACGATCACGTCCACTGTGAACATGGCTACTCCCACCCTCAACACGATCACGTCCACTGTGAACATGGCTACTCCCACCCTCAACACGATCACGTCCACTGTGAACATGGCTACTCACACCCTCAACACGATCACGTCCACTGTGAACATGGCTACTCCCACCCTCAACACGATCACGTCCACTGTGAACATGGCTACTCCCACCCTCAACACGATCACGACCACTGTGAACATGGCTACTCCCACCCTCAACACGATCACGTCCACTGTGAACATGGCTACTCCCACCCTCAACACGATCACGACCACTGTGAACATGGCTACTCCCACCCTCAACACGATCACGACCACTGTGAACATGGCTACTCACACCCTCAACACGATCACGACCACTGTGAACATGGCTACTCCCACCCTCAACACGATCACGTCCACTGTGAACATGGCTACTCACACCCTCAACACGATCACGACCACTGTGAACATGGCTACTCCCACCCTCAACACGATCATGACCACTGTGAACATGGCTACTCCCACCCTCAACACGATCATGACCACTGTGAACATGGCTACTCCCACCCTCAACACGATCATGACCACTGTGAACATGGCTACTCACACCCTCAACACGATCATGACCACTGTGAACATGGCTACTCCCACCCTCAACACGATCACGTCCACTGTGAACATGGCTACTCACACCCTCAACACGATCATGACCACTGTGAACATGGCTACTCCCACCCTCAACATGATCACGTCCACTGTGAACATGGCTACTCACACCCTCAACACGATCATGACCACTGTGAACATGGCTACTCCCACCCTCAACACGATCATGACCACTGTGAACATGGCTACTCCCACGCTCAACACGATCATGACCACTGTGAACATGGCTACTCACACCCTCAACACGATCACGACCACTGTGAACATGGCTACTCACACCCTCAACACGATCATGACCACTGTGAACATGGCTACTCCCACCCTCAACACGATCATGACCACTGTGAACATGGCTACTCCCACGCTCAACATGATCACGCTCAGTCATCATGGCCACTTCTACTGTGAACATGGCTACTCCCACAATCAACATGGCTACGCCCACCATGAATACTCCCACCAACATGACCATGGCCACTGTGAGCCATCACGCTCAGTACATGACCACTCCCACTGTAAACATGGCTACTCCCACCCTCAACATGACCACTCCCACTGTGAACATGGCTGCTTCCACCCTCAGCATGACCACGTCCACTGTGAACATGGCTACTCCCACCCTCAACATGACCCTGCTCAGTCATCATGGCCACTCCCACTGTGAACATTGCAACTCCCACCCTCAACATGATCACGTTCAGTAATCATGGCCACTCCTACTGTCAACATGATCACTCCCACTTTGAACAAGGCCACGCCCACAGTCAACATCACCATAAAACTTCTTTATTAAGTTGCTGAGGTTTAATCATCACTTCTCTATTTTCTGATTTTCTCATGGCATTCACTTTAGTGGGTTAAACCAAGTTGTTTTCAGTTTTTAGGAAGTAAATACATCAGAAACTTACGAACACTGACGCCTTTGTGGTGTTTTCCTTGTTGTTTCTCACTTTCTAACTCAAACGCACAGAACCTGAAACTTCCCAGTTTCAAGCTAAATCGAACACCGCGTTACTTTAGAAATGGCTCTGAATAATTTCCAACTAGCATGACTTTGAAAACTTTGAAACTAACTAAGCCAAAAAATATATATATATATATTTATTTAAACTCTAATAATTCAATAGAAGATAAATCAGTGTAATAGTAAAAAAAACAAAACAAAAAAAAAAACAGTTGTATTTAAGAATAATTTAATATCCATTTAACTTAAGAAGAAGAGCATTTTGGCATAATATTTAAAATAAAAAATGAATATTAAAATGAAATAATTAAAATTAAGAAATTTAGTTTATAATTTTTGGCTTTGAAATATTTTTGGTGTCTAATTTCCAGAGTGATGGTTTAGTGGTTGCTTATCAGGTGTAGATCCTCTCCTGCATCTGCTAAAGGGGAAACACCTGGAAATACGGTAATTGCCACCTCGCCCCCTTCTCCGATGCCCGGGGCATGAAGCCTGGCCGTGTCACACTCCTCTTTGTTGTGTGATTGGCACGTGGGCCGGTGTGACGCGTGATGCCAGGGCCCGTGGTTAATGATGCAGGTGAGTGAGCAGGAAGCGAAAAGCTCATTACTGCACTGACAGTTAAAGAAGCGCTCAAGCTGCCAAGGTGTCCAGCTCCAGCTGATGTATATTTATGAAGCTTGTTAGAGACGAGAAGGAGGGAGGGAGGGAGGGATGAGGAGACAGAAATAAAGACAGACAGACAGACAGACGGACGGACGGAGAAAGCAGACTGCTGGTGGTGGTGGATCTCCAGAATCCATCTGCGTTTTCTTTCGAAGGCCAAAATGGCGTCTGGTTTCTCCGTCTCTCTAACACACTCACTTTTTCTGTTAGGCCGCTTTAAATCTGGTGTAAAAGAGCGTTCCTGCATCGTGTTTTTTTTACTGCCAGGTTCGCTTCTCCGTCACTCGTGTGTGTGTGTGTGTGTGTGTGTGTGTGTGTGTGTGAGAGACAGACCTCAGCAGTAGCTCTCAGTCTGCACCGTGGCTGTGTGTGTGTTTGGAGCCCAGCTGTTGGATCGCTCTGGCCAGCACATGAGTCAGGAGTGTGGCCTGGCATAAACACCCCTCTCTCGCTCTGTGCAGTGCGGCTCTGCCAGCCTCAGGAGGGCATCCCAGGACACCGGGGCTTTTGTTTGCCCTCGAGCAGTAGAGCATTTGTGGAGTAGAGCAACTAGATCTCTCTCTCTCGCTCTCTCGCTCTCTCTCTGCTTTACTCTCTATTTCTCTCTCTCTCCCTTTCTCTCTGTCTCTCTTTCTGTCTCTCTCTCTCTCTCACCCTTGTCAGTAGAAAGGATGATCTTGA
Source organism: Hemibagrus wyckioides (assembly GCF_019097595.1). Lineage (NCBI taxonomy): Eukaryota > Metazoa > Chordata > Actinopteri > Siluriformes > Bagridae > Hemibagrus > Hemibagrus wyckioides. The sequence goes on along the minus strand of NC_080721.1, from coordinate 10,270,530 downwards.
GTAATATAGTTCAGTTCAGTAGAATTTAGTGGAGTGTCTCAGTTCAGTTTATTCCTCAGTTCAGTGCTTTGGTTTGTTTCCTTTAACTAATGCTTTGTGATTCCTTTCTGTAATTTTGTTGAATTTATTTCCATTCAGTAATTTGGGATAAAATGGCATTCAGGACGTTAGATGAATTTATTTGATTTTAATTTAGTTTGGTTCTTAATTGAATTAAACGTAATGTAGTTAAATTCTGTTAAATTCCTCCTGATTTAGTTCAGTGCTTCAGTTCTGTCCAGTAATTCAGTCCATATGTCCACAGGATTTTCTTTTAGGTCTGTCCATCTCGCACGCAAGCTGTGGAAAGCCGTTTGTTTCCTCAGTGTTTTTAGGTTTCTTTAATGTCAAGAAGAAAAGCAGAGTCAGTCCCTGTTACACTGTTTCTGTTTCTCCTTCGAGTGCGAGCCGAGTTCCTGCCTCTCACACCACCATGTCACGAGGGGAGTCCGGAGCACGTCTGGCCCGCGTGTGTGTGTGTGTGTGTGTGTGTGTGTGTGTTCAGTGAAGTGCGAGGCCTGTCGTGCTGCTCTGAGTCCCCGTGAGGCTCGACACCTCCATGAATAATAATCTGTGCACCGGCGAGAGGCCGCACAGCCTGACGCTCCATTCCCGAGCAATTCATTTCAATGAAGAGCAGTGGCAGATTGATTTATCTCTGAAAGCACAGAGAGGGATGGAGGGGAATGGAGAGAGAGAGCGAGAGAGAGAGAGATGGACGGACGACTGGGACAGTAGTATTCTCAGCATATACATTATATATATATATATATATATATATATATATATATATATATATATATATATATATAATATATAATATATAATATACACATTCTCTCTCTCTCTCATTCTCTCTCTCTCTCATTCTCTCTCTCTCTCATTCTCATTTGTTTTCTTTCTCTCTCCCTCAAAGTATTTTCTCACCTGACCCATGTCGTTTTCATCAGCTTCCTCTTCCTCTGTCTCTCCCTCACTTCTCATTTCTCGTGATCCTCCCATGCTCTCTCTCTCTCTCTCTCTCTCTCTCTCTCTCTCCTTCCTGTCAATCCTAAATTAAGCCCTTGTTCAGCATTTGTTGAACCACGTGGATTAGCATCGTGGATTAGCATTATTCTGCATCGTGGGTGTGAGAGTCGGTGCAGTTGTGAGTAGTCAAATCAGCACGTGGGTTGCGATGGAGGAAGTATAAGAGCGCAGAATTGTTTACTATAAAGAATTTGGTGGAATCCTGATTTGTGTGGTGTTAATAAATATGTATTATTACACAGAGGGGAAAAAATATCATATCAATTAAACAGTGAATTACTTTGTTTTAGGAAAAAAACTATTTCCAGAGGAACGACTTAAACGTTTCATTTCCACCGACAATAAATATCTCGAGCGTGTGAGTGAGAAATAATCTTCTCGTAACGTCGTTCCCCAAAGTAATTAATCAACAACAGGGTGATGTGATGTTTCCCAAAGTTACTCTTAAATTAAAGTAAGTTTTCCGTTAGCCTCTTATAGCGTTTATAAAGAGCGCATTAACTCTACTTATGTTGTGTTCATGTTCAGCATTGAGTGCCTTTGTCATGTCTCACTCCACAGTGGAGGTTAATATGAAGCTCATATGAAAGTAGAAACTCAGAGCTAGTGTTTCTGATATACACCAATCAGGTATAACATTATGACCACCTTTCTAATTTTTGTGTTGCTCCACCTTTTGCTGCTAAAACAGCCCTGACCCGTCCTGCACTGTGTATCCTGACACCTTTCTATCAGAACCAGCATTAACTTCAGCAATTTGAGAACAGATCATCTGTTTGGATCGGATCACACGGGCCAGCCTTCACTCCCCATGTGCATCAATGAGCCTTGACCGCCCATGACCCTGTCACTGGTTCACCACTGTTCCTTCCTTGGACCACTTTTAATAGATACTGACCACTGCAGACCGGGA
>NC_080721.1:10203549-10256049 GCF_019097595.1 Hemibagrus wyckioides | reverse complement strand
CAGAGAACTGGGGAAGGAGACAGAGAAAGAGGACAGAGAACTGGGGAACGAGACGGAGAAAGAGGACAGAGAACTGGGGAAGGAGACAGAGAAAGAGGACAGAGAACTGGGGAACGAGACGGAGAAAGAGGACAGAGGACTGGGGAAGGAGACAGAGAAAGAGGACAGAGAACTGGGGAACGAGACGGAGAAAGAGGACAGAGGACTGGGGAACGAAACGGAGAATGGGAGAAGGAGACTGAGGACTGGGGAACGAGACAGATAACTGGGGAACAGAGACTGTGAGAGACTGATGTTCATTATATCCTCAACATTTCCAATTTGGAGCTTTATCCTCGTTAGAAAGCCCCCCCCCACCCCCGACACTGTCTCTCTCTCTCTCCCGTGTTTTCTTTCGTCTCATCTCTCTCTCCCTTGTTCCTGTTGTGTTCTTTCAGGCAGCGCTCGTTGTTGGAACAAATTTGAGCGTGTTAAGTGAAAGCCCTGAGTTGGCAGCAAGCCCGTGTTGTACACTGATCAATCCCACGTGAGCGTCAGCGCCGCTATATTTAGGACGTGTGTGTGCGCGCGCGCGCTTGTTTAAGACGGGAGCGAGTGTTTCACACTGCAGAGAACGAGACAGAATCTGGGGTGTCGCTGAGAGAGCAAACTTCATGTCTTGAGCGATGATTTTTTCTCAGCATGACAGCTGGTGTGTGTGTGTGTGTGTGTGTTCTAGGTGTTTATTGATTATATTCACATGTTAATTGAGTATGATTTGGTTTGTAAAGCTTCAGATTGGATGCTCGGCCTTGTTTTATTTCTAGCCGCTGTCACCCGGTTGTGGATGATGTTCATTTAGCTACACTTTATTTGTTTATTACACAACCTGAAGTTTCGTCTCGTACCATGAACATCACAGCTGCACCAGGGACATTTTAATATTTAATGCATTTTTTTCTTGTCTGTCTGGGTGAACTCTAAAAACACTGATGTGACCAGAACAATATTATATTTTATTATTACATCATACATCACCCTGCAGACCTTCTACATAAATATTCTAGAGTATAAAGAGAATGTTAATGACTTAAATACACTCGTTGCATGGTATATAACATAAAATACAGCTCCAGACTCCAGATTTATAATTTAATTGATAAAATAACTGATCAGTTTCATGTTTATTCAGATCATGTAATAACTTCCGATTGCTAAGGTGTGTGTGTGTGCGTGTGTATTGGAACATTTTTACAGTTTAGCTTCGTTATTGTCCTGTTGCTATGGTGATATGGGGAGATCTTTTCAGGTAAAGTGGCAATCAAGTTAAATATCAGTAAATTCACGTCAACGAAGGTCAAAAGAGACGAGACGTCAAAAGAGACGAGACATCCTTGCTTTCCTATCGCGGTTACTCTCAGCTTGTTTTCATTTTGCAAGCCACAGATTGGTGAGCCAATAGGAAACGAGTGGGCGGGGCTTTCTGGTTGCTGGTTTCTGAAAGAATAGAGAAGCTGCATATTGTTTGTCTCGCTGGAAGAAATATGGAAAAAATTGAGGTCTCTTCTACCAACACATGTAAGAACCGTGTCTTTCTTTCTACCTGCTAAGATCTTCTCCTTAGCGATATTAGCGCCTGTGTGTATGCTTCTACTAAAACGCGTCTTCGTGTCACGCGAGAATAAAGTCCTGATTCAACACTGAATGTTGAAAAGCCGTGTTACGGATATTGCGGAAAGGTTCTGAGCAAGAGAGAGCGAGAGAGGTTGTGGCGATATTCACCGGGTTTTTCTTGATGATGATGATGATGATGATGATGTTCAGCTCGAGCTCGGTGATTTCTCCTGGAGAAAATAAACACACTCATACATGCTAACTCTCGACTTGGCAGCGTGCCGAAGAGGAGAAACCAACACACTTTCACGCACCTTCCTGATCAGCTGCCTGAGTTCAGAGCAGATTGTGTGTGTGTGTGTGTGTGTGTGTGTGTGTGTGGGGCTGGCCCAGAGCCAGACCCTAGTGTGTCAGGAGGGGGGAGAGGAGGGGTGAGAGTGTGAGGTAATTGCTCCATACCTGCCATCCTGCTGCACTGTGCTCTGGGGATCCTGTCACAGCGTCACCCTTTCAAGGCTTTTGACACACACACACACACACACACACACACACACGCGCATATGCATCAATACAAACTGGCAGGTTTTGGAACGGACCACCGTTGTTCTAATGCTGAATGGCACGAGCCTTGAGAGGACTGTTATAATTGTGTGTGTGTGTGTGTGTGTGTGTGTGTACGTACATGCATGCCCATGGGGGTGTCTAATGAGAAGACCTGGTGGTTTTCACACTCCTTGCACCCAATCAGCTTCTGTCAGTTGCTGTGTGTGTGTGTGTGTGTGTCTGCTGGGAGATGTAAAGCTCACCTGTCAGTGTCAGCCATGCCCCCCCATCTCTTTTGTTTGTCCAAACCCCTCCTTCATTACCCCACCACATAGAAAACAATGGAACATGCCTGATTGCTCAGAGTGTGTTCAGGGCTCTGGCTGTGTGTGTATGTGTGTGTGTGTTAGACTGTATAACGTTTTATCTATTTATTTCTTGTTTTTACTAACCTGTCTCTGTGTAGTGTTTATGGAAGGAGTCTCCAGTGTCAGTGTTGTGTAACTTTTCCGTTGGGACGTTTTTTCGGTATCAAACAGAATTTCTTTCTGCTTAAATACCAGCTTAGTTTCTAGAACATTCCACATTGTTTAGAATAGAGATGCCTTTATTTGTCAGATATACATTACTGCACAGTGAAATTCTTTCTTTTCATATCCCAGCTTTGGAAGTTGAGGTCAGAGCACAGGGTCAGCCATGATTCAGCACCCCTGGAGCAGAGAGGGTTAACGGCCTTTCTCAGGGGCCCAACAGGGGCAGCATGGCAGTGCTAGAGCTTGAACACCGATCCTCTGATCAACAACCCAGAGCCTTAACCACTCGAGTCATGTTCTTTAACGAATAACGTTGTTACAATTATAAGAACTGGGGAACGAGACGGAAAACTTCGAGACAGAGGTCTGGGGAACGAGACTGAGGACTGGGGAACGAGACGGAAAATTATGAGACTGAGAAGTGGGGAATGAGACAGAGGACTGGGAAACGAGACAGAACTGGGGAACGAGACAGAAAACTACGAGACTGAGGACTGGGGAACGAGACAGAAAACTACGAGACTGAGGACTGGGGAACGAGACTGAGAACTGGGGAACGAGATGGAAAACTACGAGACTGAGAACTGGGGAACGAGATGGAAAACTACGAGACTGAGAACTGGGGAACGAGACGGAAAACTACGAGACTGAGAACTGGGGAACGAGACGGAAAACTACGAGACTGAGAACTGGGGAACGAGACAGAAAACTACGAGACTGAGGACTGTCGTTAACTCTCGTTATCTGCTCAGCTGCTAACACTGTTGAATATTTTCCTAAACCACTTTTGTTGTGTTTTATTCCTCACAAACTTTCCCAGATGATTTCCAGAGTGTATTACTGACGCTTTTTATGGCCTTGTTATTGTGATAAAGTGGCGATTTATCTCTCTCTTATCCGCTAAGATCCTCATATCCTGTGATCCCCGCATGCTGATCCCACACTTGGGAATGCAGGAAGAATGTCCAGATGTCTATAAGACTTTTTGTGTTTAAGTCCTAATATGGCTGTAAACATGCTAATTGCTCCAGTTCTGTTTACGATTCGTAGTAACGTTTTTTTTCCCCCCTCCGTGTTCCTCACTTTTTCTTCATGGTGCAAACCTGAGGTAAAAATACGAAAATATTCGTTTGGAAGAAGGTTAAATGTGTTGAAACTAAAAGATCTCTGTGCAGCGTGTCTTCAGGATATTAGTTTTGTCTGTTTAGCGTCTGTACTTTTGACACTACAAAGCTCGCCAGCGTTTCAAAGACAAACTTGGCAGCTTTTTCCTGACAGCCTGAATATGAATCTCACTTAGCGTTATGGCCCTTTTGTGTCCACACACTCTTAAATCTGTTTCAGATGTGTCTGCGAACTGCTGGCTCTTTCTCTCTCTGGACGATTCGAGTGTGTCAAAACGCTAATCGCTAATGAGGCTTGTTTAATCCTTGATCTCATCAGTGCATTGCCAGACCTGGCTGAAAGTGTGTGTGTGTGTCTCAGTCTCACACACGCCTCTCTAATCTCCTAGAGCCCTGTCGTGTCTCCTGCTCTCTACTCTCATCGCCAAACGCTCGTTTTCATGCTCACTTGCGAGCCCCGGCACTCGCTAATAGATTCCTTGCACTGTTATCTCTGGCAAGATGACAGTAATTATTTTTCTGCTCTGAGGTGAAAACCTTTAGCCTGACTGAAGTGATTTTATTTCTTTCTCACTACAAGAATCATTTAGCTTATGCCCCAAATGCTAGAAGTCATTTTTACTTAGCGATTTTTTCCCCAGAATGGCAGCCATTTTGAGAGAATAAGTGCACGAAAAAAACCCCCCACAAAAATTGTAAAGTTAGCTACATTTCTTTGTGTGTGTGTGTGTAACAGGTCCTATAAACAAAGTGCTGTTTGTTTACCATGCTGGTGCCTTCATTCAGGATTTAGACAAAATTGCTAGCATTAGTAGCCAAATTACTAGCACTCGATTTTGCTTTTCTGTTGTTTAGGAATTTTCTTTCTTTTTTTTTGGTACACAGCATCTGTATATGTTCTATTTAATTCATCTTAGCTTTCTCATTCATATTAAATCAAATTTAAAATGCTGTCACCGAGCTACCATTGATAAAAATGCTATCAACTTTCTAACTAAATAGCTAGGATTTAGCTCACTAAACAAAACTGCTAGTCAGCCAAATTAGCTAGCTTCTGAATAGCTAGAGCAATCTTCACTTTTGCTCCCTTTTGTTTCTTTTCTATTTTGGCACACAGCAACTGTATGCTATATTTGATTTATTTTAGCTTTCTCGCTCATAATTCTCAGCTAGCATTCCCATGTTTGACCGATCTAACAGCCGGACGGTGCAGTGTTTACGCCTGTTTTTTCACCGTCTGATTTCCCTCTCCGTTAGCTTGTTTAAAAGCTGTTAGTTAAAACCAGGCACTAAGTCCTAACTCCTGCTTCTTGCTCTTGCTGTTGAAATGTTAGCTTCATCGAACATCTCTATACGTGTTTAATCGTTAGCTTATGATGCTGGAGGAACTGCAAAGGGATTAAATCTTCCTGTTTGTAGGTTTAAACACTCGCATTAAAAGATTCCAGTGTCTCGCAGATGAGGATGGGTTTCCTTTTGAGTTTTTCTTCATTGCTGTCACCGCTGACTTGGATATTCGGGATAAATATAAACTTAATTTTAAAACTTGTGTTGAATTTTTTAGATTCCTGTCAATCTGCTTTGTTACAGTGTCCAGTGATAAACAAATAAAAATGAATCGACATCTTAGAAACACGACCGGATCCCATTCACAGGCATATGAATGAAAATATGGAAATGTGTCAACGTGGAAGTCGGAATTCTGGCGGAAATTGAAAGGTGACCCATGAGAAAGTGACCTAGCAGCGGAGCCGATCTAAATAAGCGGCTTCAAATGGCTAGCTGCATTAGCCTCAAAGTAGTGGATCATTTGAAATAAAAACAAACATTATACACCCATATAAGCTTCATTGGCCGTATTTGTGCTCGAATATACACTGCCAAATGAATCGCTCATCTAACAGTGATGATCCGGGTGTAACAGGAAACCAGTCAGATGCTGGGAAATGGAAAAAGTTCTATTTCTTGTCTTGTAGCTTGACTGAAATCTGCTACATTACCTGAAGACATTTTGGGGGCTATACTGGATTTGTTTCCTCATGTTGTACATGATGACATGGCCACGACTTGTGTGCTTTAAGCACACACGACGTGTGTGCTTTATGCTCGGCGTAGGAAAGGAAGTGCACACGCTCACTGATGGGAAGTCAGCGTCAGGATTCTGTTCCTTTTTAGAAAGAATGAGACTGTGTTTTGAAATGTAACAGAAACGACCGGTTAAATCTAAAGTCTGCAGGAAAGACGCCAAACACTGAGGTGTTAGAACAACAGTGTCATGTTTGCTATTAGATGCGAGAGATTTGATTCAGTGAATATAAAACATCTTGTGTATTCCACTGAGCCAACACTAACCGGGTTGTTTGTTTGTTTGTTTGCAGGACGACAGCGATGGGATCCCCTGGTCGGAAGAGCGAGTGGTGCGGAAGGTCCTCTATCTCTCGCTGAAGGAGTTTAAGAGCGCACAGAAACGCCAGCTCTGTGACGGCCTCAGCGATGGAGCCAAAAGCCCGAACGGTGAGATCACATTTCTGTACTGTGTTCGGATCAGACTCCGATCACACCGCATCCGACTCGGACGTGGATTTGTACAGCGAGCTATTCGTCAGATCTATGCTTTGATGTACCAATGAGGGATGTGGTAGCTTGGTAGTTAAGGTGTTCCACCAAGCTGCCACTCCCTGATCAAGAGCCTTAATTGCTCAGTCGTAATGTAAGATAAAATTGTAAGTGGCTCTTGATAAGGGCGTCTGCCAAACGCCAGAAAACGTGACGATTCACTCTACAATATTCTTCTACAACAACTGTAAACTATACACAAAAGTAGAACCGGCCTGGCTTGGATTAAGAAAAAATGCAGATGTCGACGATTTGCTGAGGAAAAACACATGTACAACCCCTTGGCTGTTCAAGCAGATTTATTTACTTAAAACAACAACTTCTTTTTGTTTTTTATATCTCATCTCATCACCTTTTTTTATTATTATATATTTACATCAAGCCAATTTTACACAGTCCATATGAACATTCATTATTGTCTGTATCGTGCCGCTCGTATGAATTGTTATATATAGTTAATAAAATACCCGATAAGGACGAGCTCGTCTCCGTCGCTCAGCCGCAACCAGGCAGCGTCGTGTTAGCAGAGGATCAGTGTCAGATCTGATTTCCTCCTGCGTCGCCGTAGGCTAAGCCGCGGAAATATAATAACAGGGTTTCTTCACCGAGACGTCCTCCCACCGCTCTCTCGCTACCGGAGAGCGAGTGTGTGTTTAAGAGGGGGCGTGGCTCAGTGGCAGGGTGCCAACAGTGATCGACACGAGCTCCTGTGTTGTTGTTTTTTTTTTTGAGTGGAGTGGAGTGAGTGCTCCGGTGGCTGTCACTCTTCATTTCCCTCTCAGTCACAGCCGGTCCTGCACTCGACCCGTAATCACCGCCTGTCTCTGTCCACTTCCCTTTGTCTCGCTCTGCCTCTCAGCTTGTCTTCGTCTCACTTCCCGTGACCGTCTACACGTTCTAGCAATTTTTGCAACTTTCTCAAAATCCGTTTGTCTTTTCTACTTTTTTGTTTTCTCTTCCTGTTCCTCTTCCCCTTTCGGCAGAATGAATGCAGAACTGTCTCGGTTTCTGCTTTAGTAGCCAGAACGTTGGGAGTTTAAACGTCTAAAGACTTATTAAAAATAAATAAATAAAAAAAAATAAAAGTCTGACGGCTTGGATTCGATCCTTCGTCGTTTGGAGAATAAAAATGCCACATCAAGACGTGCTTAAAGTAAAAGTTTTGTTCTTCTCATCATTTCAAAGCTTCGCATATTTTTTACTGTGGTCTGAACAACATGGCGTCGGTTTTCATTTCAAAACAATCTGAGCAACACAACAAAATACGACTCGGTCTCGTTCCAGTGCAACTTTAAACCCTCTCGGTTTTTTTAAGGCCACAGTGTTTTAAAGGATCGTTTGAAGCAGCCGTGTAGAAGAAAACATTTTTATGAACAAAGCAACTTGTTTTAATGAGCTTTTACTAATGATTTATTTACTCGCTCTGCGGTTGTCAGCAAGCCGGTTGCTGGGTTTTTTCCACGGTAAGGTGTGTGTGTGTAGGGCTCAGCAGCACTGACTCAGCAGTTAACGTGCTGTTAGTGAACGTTCAGCTGCTCGAGATAACGTCTTGACCCTGAACTGCTCAAATCTCACCGTAGATTGCTCTGAATACAAGAGTCTGGTGAAGGAAGGAAGGATCAGGGAGGAAGGAAGTCAGGAAGGATCAGGGAGGAAGGGAAGGATCAGGAAGGAAGGAAGAAAGGATCAGAGAGGAAGGAAGGAAGTCAGGAAGGATCATGAAGGAAGGATCAGGGAGGAAGGAAGGCTCATGAAGGTAGGATCAAGGAGGAAGGAAGGGTCAGGGAGGAAGATGGTCAGGAAGGATCAGGGAGGAAGGATGTAAGGAAGAATCAGGGAGGAAGGAAGTCAGGATGGATCAGGGAGGAAGGAAGTCGGGAGGGATCAGGGAGGAAGGAAGGATCAGGGAGGAAGATAGTCAGGAAGGATCATGGAGGAAGGGAGAAAGGAAGGATCAGAAAGGAAGTAAGGATTAGAATTGAATTAAAGAAGGAAGGATCAGGAAGGAAGGATGAGGAAGGATGGAAGAAAAGATCAGTAGGGAACGATGGAGCAGGGAGGAATGATCAGGAAGGAAGGCAGAATCTGAGGGGTATCATAGTATCTTGCCACTATGAAAAATGGAATATTTGCTCAAGAAAAAAATATTACAATTGGTTTAGATTAAAAAAATAAGATTCTCAACCAATCATGATTTCATTGCTGTAATAGTTACACAAGTTTTTAAAGACACAGAGTGACGCACAGTATTGACACACAGCCTCTGGAGGATGTTACATCACTATAGTATCACCTCGGCATTGTGGCTTTGATGCTCAGCTCAGGTCTGAGTGTTCAAGTGTTTGATTTCATTCAGCATCATGAAAACATACACTCCAATCATGCACAATATACAGAAACTTTCTTCCTTTTTTGTTTTTGGTGGGGGTTTTTTTGTTTGTTTTTTTTTTTAGAATTTTTTTTTTAAATTTAATTCTAAAATAAGATTTATATTTAAAAAGCACCAAAACAACTCACATTGAGTTAATCAGTAAAATGCCGATAAAATATATAAGAAATAATAAATAAAATAAAAATAAATAAATAAATCTTTAAAAACTAATAGACACACTTTTTTTTTTTTTTTTTTTATTTCTCTGATCTTTTTTAATTCTAATATAACAACCCACATTAATGAAATAAATAATAATAAATCTTAAAAATAAACAAATTTTGTTGGTCATTTTTTCCTTTTTTCTTTTTTTTTCTTTTTTAAGACAAAATGTTACGAGGGTTTAGGCGTAAAGTTTGAAGCTTCTAGCTGAATTTGCACTGATTTTACCCATTTTTTCTCTGTGTAAATTTGATTAACTTTTTAAACATTTTTACTTAATTCTTTTTTTCTCTTTATGTCTCTATACTTTTGTACAGCTGCTTTGAGACGATGTCCAATAGTTATACAAATAAATTGAATTAAATCTACAATTTTTTTTCTCATTTTATTTTCTCATGACATGCACTGTATTCTTTTAATTTATTTAAAAGAAATAAACAAAAAGTTCTTTTATTTATTTAAAAGAAATAAACAAAAAGTTCTTGCTCATCCCATGCCACTGATGTCACTGGGTCCTGGTCTGCAGAGAGAAGGTCCAGAGCCTGAAATAAAATGGAGGTTTGGTTTGATAGAGTGAGGTATAAATCTGAATTGGAGTGATGTAAAGGCTGGGGCTAACATGCCACGCTACAATTTTTTCCCCATTCCTCTGTTTCGAGCTCTAACCGCTCGCTCTCTCCACGCTGGCGCTGCATAGGCTGATGGGAAAGCAGCGTCCTGTAATGTAGCCGCTCAGGAGTCTCTCCTTCGCTCTGCTCCGTCTGTAGAAGCCATTTTGACTCCAGTGGTTCTGCTTTGCTGCATCGTTAGTTAAAATGTTTTGTCCCTGGAGAGCGGCGAGCCTCTCCGGCCGGTTTTGAAGCGCAGCCGTGGTGGTCTCGTCTTTTTACAGCCTCTCATGCGTGTTTTACAGAAAAGCTTCATTTGATCGCTCTTTGACTTTTGTTTGTTTGTTTAAAGGCTGACTGATGAGTTTGGGGAAGAGGGAAAAAAAAGAAGACGTGGTTGGGAAGAGGGTGGAGTGGGGGTGGTAGGGGGTATTTGTGTGTGTGTGTGGGGGGGGGGGTTGGTTAAACTGAAGCGAACGCTAATCTCTTAGAAAAACAAGCGGGGTTGAGTGGTAATGACAAAATAGAGCCACTTGGAGATCTGATTCATGTCCTAGTGTGCAGTTTGGAGTGTTTGAAGTTCTAACATGATGTGCAAAGCAAATAAAACTGATGTGAAGGTGTGTGTTTGTGTGCGTGAGAGTGTGTGTGTGTGAGAGAGAGTGTTTGTATGTGCGATTGAGAGAGTTTGTGTGTGTGTGTGAGAGAGAGTGTGTGTGAGAAAGTGTGTGTGTGTGAGGACTCTACAGATAATCTACACTTTGGCCAGTCTGTAAGCCAGATCCTATTATATGAAAGAATATAGTGATGACAGGCTGTAGCATTTTGTGTGTGTGTGCATGCACATGCATGTAGTTCCACAGACCCAACCTACCGCAGCGAGGTCCTGGTGTGTGTGAAGCCTCACAATGACACACTGCGGTTTTTCCTCTCTCCTCATGCAGCCGGGTGTCTGGACTCGCTTCCTCCACTCTTCTCTTCTCTACACTTCTCCTTTAAGAGCCACGACTTCCAACAACCGACTCTGCTGTTCTCTTCCTCTTTCCTCCTCTACCTCTCTTATTTACCTGCCCTGTACAGTCTCCTAGCTTTCACTTCAGGCCTGTCCTTGACCAACGTGTTACTGTTAGTATATCTGCTGCAACAAAAATGTACCACCTCAGAGTTCGATTACGTTCCAAAAACAACACATCGTGACGTGTTTAATCCCTCTAACGTCTAGTAATGCTATCATGCGAACAGTTTCCATAAGCTTTCGTGCGCTTTAATCCGTTGACATTTACACTGCATCGTGTATTAAACAAGCTCACGCCTGTCATCACGTCCATTCTCTGCTCTAAACACTTCTCCTTTCTTTACCAGCTTCTCTTTAGTTAAAAAGAGACGTAGCATGTCGTGCTGTCGAAGAAAAAAAATTATTTTAAAATATCAGTTTATATTGGAGCATCAAGAGGTTTTTAGAATGATGAAGGCAATTATTTGACCCTCTTTGTCGCTGTGTGTGTGTAGGTTCTCTGTCTAGTGTCCAGCTCAATGGTTCTGGCTCTAAAGGAGGACGTAAAGAGGACGACTCTCGCTCTCAGAGTACGGATGGAGGGAGTGAATGCTGGGAGGATGGACAGGCCAAAAAGAGGTGAAAACACACACACACACACACACACATGCACGCACATGCTCTCCCAGAGCGTATTCATAAATCTCTTCCTTTTCATGTCTTTTTTTTCCTCCGTGAGTGTGTTTGAGTAGAACAGGGTGTGTGTTACAGCAGAACAAAAGCGTGACATGATGATCAGTGAGGTGATTAAAGCGGAGTATAAAAGACGCTCAGAATCGGCGCCGGACGTCTAAACCTTAAGCCGACAGGACCGATAGAAGGCGCCGTGCGACGCAGACGTTCCTCCCGCGATCCGTTTCCTTCCCGGCGACGGGTTCTGATAGCCGCTCGGAGCCGTGCACCGCGCTTATTAGCGAGATAATGATAACACGAGCGCTTCCACAATAGAGTTGTCATTTGCGGGGATCAGAGGGCTTTATAATAAGCACTCATTCTTTGAAATTAATTTTCATTTCTTGTCACTTTTAATTAGTCTCTTTAAGCCATGCTCAGTATTTGTTTGAATTAATAATTAAAGAGGAAGGGAAATGAGATGTGTTCGTGTACAGTCTGCAATTAACTCTTCGCCATGTTTCATTTTTTTTTTTTTTTTTTTTTTTTTTTTTTTTTTTTTGTGTAGCGCGAATGCACTAAAGCCACTTCAAGGAGCGAAAGCAATTACCTCAGACGATATGTAGCGGGTTTCTTTCTTTATACTCACAGGCAAATAAACAAGCACCTGAGGTGTAGTGTGCCTTTAAAAAAAATTTTAAAAAAGCTTTTGAAATAAGGGAAAAGAATTGTAGCTTATTTGGCTCGAGCACCAGGGTGATGCAGTCTCTATTTATTTTAATAGAGTTTTTATTTATCTACCGAATGCTGATTCTCCATCGCTGCCTGTTGCTGTTTCAGAAATGTAAAGGTACATTAAAAGTGGGGAAGAATGGTTCCTACTGATGACTAGAATGCGTCTTCAGGTGACGTTTAGGGCGTAGTGGGGAATACTGTGCACTAGTCATGTGTTGCTCTACACTGAAGTGTATGAAATGACTTGTTGGCTTTAGCACTCCAGAGAACTTGTCTAACCACAGTCTCAAAATCAAACCACAAGCAAGCCGATTATTCATTACATCTACTAAACCTCCTCCTAAATTTTATTATAAATAATTAAATAAACTAAACCGAGGTCTGTGAGTAGTCGGGAGCTGCTGTGTTCAAGGCAGGTCATGGAGTGTAAGTATCCAAATGAACCGACCACAGAACACATGCACGCTATTCATGTGAACGTTTTTATTAATTTTTACTTATTTTTGCTATGAAGCTACCCTGTGGAAAAATGTATCTCATTCCCTTTATTCCCACACCTGTCTTTAGCGCATTTGTTTGTTCTTGCTCCCTATGAGCAGGGTGTCTATGTTAATGTGATTCCCATGAAACCCACACAAGGTTCAAACAAAGGAATATCTTCATATCCTGTTTTGCTTGCTGTAACATAACTCACGAGCAGAGCAGAGCAGAGTGGAGCTTCGGTTATTCGAGCCAGCTCTGCACTAGAGGTAGTACAAAGTTCTTAAAGATGTACTCGCACCCCCTTCCTGGATTTCAGGAACAGAAGTTTTTCTTTGATGTGAGTTTGTGTACACTCGGGCACACTTATCTCAGAGGAAAGCCCGTAGATGAAAAGAATTAGCCTTATGAAGCACTCATTCATCCAGGATTCTCCGTATAATCCCCCCATCCCACACACACACACACACCAACACACACACATGCAGCAAACACCCACGCAAAGTGAAGTGCCAGCTCTCTCTCTCTCTCTGAAGAGGGTTGAATCAATCTCCAGAGGGCTGCATGGGAACAAAAGTACCAAAAACCGAGACACCGAATCAAAGGCAGCCAAAACATACACAACCGTCCAGAATGCAGCAGATGTCCAGGCCGGCCTCCTTCAAGAAAGACATTTACCGTCGCTTGCTGGGGGGAGGCGTTTGAGACTCCCAGGTAACGTACTTACTTGTGGGCAGAAGTCAGGACCAGTGTGTACGGTTTGAGGATCAGCGTGCAACACCTGCCTGCAGTCCTACCTGTCATTTAATACTGCATGGCAATCTTTAATCAGTGTTCTGCCCCCCCTAGACACCATCATTAAAACAGTAGTTAGAAGGAGAGACAGACGGAGAGGTGGGGAAAGGAAGAAAGACAGACAGAATGGGGGGTTGTGAGTGTGTGTGTGTGTGTGAGAGAGAGAGAGAGAGAGAGAGAGAGAGAGAGAGGCTGAGCTGGGATTTAAATAAGCACAAAGAGAGTGAGCCGCCATCGCCACACTGTCAACAACAGCGGCTTTTTGCTCTTGAGTGCCTTTCTCTGCCTTTCATTAGAGTGGCAGCTCTGCTCAGCCCTAATGAGAGACCCGCTCACTTGGCGCTGTGTGCCCGTCTGCGCTTTACCACTTTTTTGTGGCTAACGTGTTTGCTGCAGTTCTTCTTGGCTTAACATTCAATTGAGGAGGTGCCAGTGTCTCCTACACCTGGCCTGGGTGGAAAAACAGGAAGGGGAGGAAAGAGGAATGAAGAAAAGTGGAGTGGGGAGAGCACATCAAGGTCCAGGTGCCAGGGTACCAGGTTGCAGGGAAAGGCTAAGGCAAGGCGGATGAGAGTAGCTCAGTGTTTGCGTTCCCAGGCTTCTAAGAGATGCAGATCTTGCAGAAACTTTATTTTGTGCCAAAGGCATAACTGACACTGGACTCGAGGCACACGTGGTACTCATTGGACTGGCAGAATACCCTGCGCCAAGGGCTTCTTTTGTTTGTCCTTGCTAGTTTGTTTGCCCACTTGAAATTCCCTCTCATGGTGAACATTACTGGTATGCTTGTTCTCTTGCTCTGTGTAGTCAGTGCCAAATCGTTTTCTAGTAGTTTGCCAATTTCAGCGCTCTCCTCGCTCGGTGTCCCTCCTTCTCATTTCCACTGTTGGTTTGTTTTTTTGTTGATTTCGATGCACCCATTCAAGCAGGCGTGCAGCCATTGCCTATTTCTATGGTTACACAATGGTGTTATTGATTTTGCCGTAAATCCCTTTGGTGTCACGAATGCTGCATGCTGATCAGTGTGTCGAACAGAGTAAGGAATCGATGCTGGCTACAAAGACAGCGATTAGGCATGATTGCTCACTCTCAGTGGAGTAATGACTTGCGTGTTTAGCATGCAGTGTGCCTGTGTGTAGTGGAGCAGGGAGGAGATTGGCTAGAGGTAGCGTGAGAAACTGAGATCCATGTATACCGTTGGATTCCACAATCCTGTTGAGTCACTGCCCAGGTACAGCTTTTTGGCTCCAGAGGATTGCTGAGTCACAGAGCAGGAATGTCCTTTGGTCGAGGGCTTAACTAAAGTGTTTGCTTTCAGGAGTCAAGGCTGCGGGCATGACTGATCTTTATTGGATATGGAAGGAGTGGAACAGGGTGCATTAAGATTGATATGCCATTGACGCACTGAAGTGCTCGGAGGCGTTCATTTCAAAATTTCGAGACTTTGGTTGAAAATGCACAGTCACCCAGTTGCAGGGGGTTGAGCAACAGTGAAAAGAATGTTTAAAATAGGATGAGCTTGAAAGCAGTGTAGAGAGGGGTGGAAAATGGGCATATATATACTTGTATCCTGTCTCCATAAAAGAAATGGAATGTGCTTTCTTTGTTCAGCACACAGTCAGAGCAATATGTGACTCATTTGGCACAATATAAAAGTGTGATTCCTTGCATCATTACAATGATTCCTACTCGGTTTTGGTAGCAAAACAGTGTCACATAGGGATTATTCTCTAGTCTAGAGCAATCCAAGATCTCTTCTGGCACCTCTCTGTTGTACTATTGTCCAGACATGCTTGTGTTACACTCCCTAGGGCTTGGGAACATGGGGCAGCCCGGAGCGGGATCTTTTGTCAGCTTGTGGAAGTTATTAGCTAGCTAGTGAATCTAGAGACAAGGCCAAGACTGAAAAGCTCGAGTGATTGCACCTGTCTGAGCTATGGTGTCTTGTTTCTTCATTAAACCACATGGTCTGTTCTGTCCATGGCCTATAAACAGTGATAGACATCTTAAAAGGAGACCGGGGATGGACACCCAGACATTTACAGGCTTATTGGTCTCTCTTGTGCTTTATTTTTCTCCTGTTCTGTCTACCTCCCTCTTTGTCATTCTCACAGCTCGAGAATCCATTAAAAGCACATGTTTTTAAGTGAATGTTCCACCAAGTCAGCAAAATAAAATGTGTATCTTTGTGGGTCCTCATCATCTACTGTTGTGCAAATATAAAAAAAATAGAGGGCACAACAAGATGATCTAATCAAAGGGTGTGCTTCCCAAAAACACAGTTCTGGAGAAACTGGAATATGTACATGCTAGGTCATCATTCCTTGCCTCTGACTTCAGCTTGCCTACCACTTTCCTTCCATCAGGTCCTCACATGTGGGTGAGTTATTGTGGTCCACCATAATTTATAATTGCGTTTTGGTGGTAAGATTGGCCTAACATTTTGATCTAGCCTGAAGATATATGTGTAAATAAAACAAGTGCTAACTGTTGTTGAATAATCACTCGAGAGCTTCGTTCCCTTTCTCTTTGCTCTCATGGAAAAACAGTCTTATAAATCAGTTATTTGGAACAAGAGTGTGTATGAAACCTGGGTGTTCAGTTTTGCTTGGCATCTGTGCCTTCTGTGTTTGATCCACCAGTGCCCTAGATTGTGGCAATTGGAGAAGGATGGGAAGTAAGGGGTCAAAAAAATGCGGTCATCTCTGGTGGTCCTGCTTGCTCAGACACACCGAAAAGCAATAAACACTTTAGCTCTGGCAGCTGTGTTTACATTAAGTATCCACAGTCAGGTTCTCCTTCGGGAATGGTGTTAAAGTCGCACTTATTTATTTCCAAGCAGGAGGTCAGTCTTGCTTTCTGGCTTGTCATTACTGTATCAACAAGAAATGTCTGTTCTGGGTTTCTCCCAGTACCCAGAGTTGTGTTTAATACAGGAATTGGGTTGGGTTTGTGATAGCATCATCTGTCATAACTACTGGATAATTTTGTTCTGCTCTGTGTTTTAGATAAATGAATTCTACCCCATGTTATCTTGGGGTTACTGACCCAAAAAACCCTACAAGAGTCTGCGTTTTGGGGCCTTCATTATCCAGGACAGTGTTAGGGTTACTGACCCTCTTGGAAAAATTCCATCTTAGAGAATCAAGGTTTTTGTTTTCGTGTCCCAGCACATGATTGGGGGGTTACTAAGATAAAAGGGTGTATAGTTACCTACTTGACCCCATATTGAATTTGGGTTATTGCTGCTGGTCCTTCACAGTGTTATGTTTTATGGACCTTGCTACTTGGTTCTTGATTTGAATGAGCCCAGTAAGTGGTAAGGTTTCTAGACCTTGCTTCTCGGAGGATTCCAGTTTTTAGGAATCCTCTATAAGGTCATCAGGATTCCGAGAATGGAGTTCAGGATCTTCAGTGTCGAAGCACTGTACTGCTGTGCACGCGTGTTGCTGGCTGTGTTTTGCTCTCCTGTGAGCCAGCTGCTCTGTACTGGCAGGCGCTGCAGGGAGAGTTTATCATGAACATGTGGCCCATCTGGAGCTGTTTAGCTTTCAGGGGGGAAAATAGAAGGAATGAAAGAGAAAAAGAAAGACAGAGAAAATGAGGCAGAGCTAGACTGAGAACATCAGCCAGTAGCTGTGAACAAAATTTGTCGCACTGCACACTTGATGCCATTGTTGTCTTTTTGCCAAACTCTTTTATGATGTCAGGATAGGTTTAAACCAGGTTTCCATCATGAATTTGTGCATCAAACTGCATGCCAACCCAGTAGGGCAAGTTGTATTAGGTACATTTCTTATAGAATTAATTATTCTAAAAAGCTTCACCTTAATGAAGGTTCCTGTAACCTGATTTTAGGTGGTTTGTCGATACCCGCGATGAGGATTAGAGGGCTTTGGTCTATGTGTTGCTGATCATTTAATTCTAGGAGCTTCTTCGATGCCTGTTTTTACTATGTTAGTGACCAGGCTGACATGGTAGAGATGTGCAGTTAACCCCTCAGATAAGTGCTTGAGCCTTGTTCATTTGAGAGGGCAGCTAAAAGCTCATGTTAATACTGGGGGGAAAAAAAAGGTTCTGCAGTTCCCACAAAAAAATGCAAGCCATTGCCAACCCTCCCTCTCTGAACCTCAAATAGCTTCACCCCCTAGGGTCAATCGGAGCCTGTCCTCTCTTCATCGCATCATCCATCTACTCGCTCCACTCATTCATCTCACTCTCCCTCCCTCTGAGGCTCACCCCTGCTCCTCTCGTCTGCCGCTGAGATTAGGAGCGACTCCTGCAGATAAGGAATGCTTTGATACCCTAGGGCAGAACTGGAAGGGTCATACTGTTTACTCATGGTGCCTAAGCCAAGCTTTTGTTTTGCAGAAGCCCCCCCTCCCACCCCCCTGGCCCTACCCCTAACTTATGCTCTTTTAGATGAGTGTTAACCTCTGCCGATGACAGCCAAACACACTGGATCCACAGTCCCCATTTGTGTGACTATCCTGGAAGTGCAAAGTTTGAGACAGATTACATTACAAGAGATTTTTAGGGTCTCACCAGGACCTGTTTGTGACACCTTCTGTTGACCAGTAGGTGATTAGTAAGCTTTGTTTATGTGCTGAATGCTAAAATCACCTTTAAGTCATTCAAGTAGGAACCAGTAGAATGAAGAATAGGATGACCTCCTGTATGTGCCAATTTTCGAGTCAAGACCAAAGTGTGTGAACTCGCATGTGTTTCTTCATACACACGTTCATGTTTAAAAGCACGGGATTTTGCGTGTGTCAGCTAGTGATGTACACCAGTGCTTGCAGTGAAACTAGCTTTGGGGAAAACCGCAGATCACAGCAGCTGTTGCTTATAAAGCGAGGTAACGTGAAGGTTATGAAAGCATTTCCTCCCCCCTCCTATCCTGTGTTTTTTAGCCGAGCGAGTCCAGGCTGCGCTGCTCTAGCTTTCCGGCGGGGCCGAAACTCTTGCTTTTCACTCCTGCCGCTACTCTCAGAGCTAATCAGTGAAACAGAACAGCAACACATGTAGAAACATCAGAGCGGCATCACTTTGAAGGCTGAGGTGAAGGAGATTAGACTGGGATGAATAGGGACATCCTGTGGTAATCCCCTCTCCATCACCTCCTCCGCAGGTGCTCACCCACCTCTCTCACTCTTTTCCCTTTTCCGTATTCTTTTCTTTCTTTCAAAAAAGAGTTTTTTCTCACTCTTTCTTTCTCTCTCCCTGCTTCCCTCCGTATGGAATACTGTCCAGAAGATATAAACCCATATCTCAGCCTCCTGATGATGATAAGGTGTTACTTTTTCAGCCTAGGACAAGATGGCAACAAAACACAAAGCAGGCATGTGTAGACTTGCAGAAGTACCACTGTTTCAATTTCTCCGGTGTAGTAAAGAGACAGAGTGCTCTCTTTGCCCATCACTCATTCTTCTCTGCTGTCTTTCACCCAGCACTGTCATTCTCCTCTGCTCTCTTTAACCCAATGCACTGCTTTTCCAGGACTGATAGGCGCGTCGGGGTAAGGGGATCGGCGCCCTTCCCTCCCCGTGATGATCTCAGCCTATTGTGGGTTTTTATCAGCGTTGAATAATGCATGGCCCTGGCCTCCCATTAAACTCGCGCCATTGTGAAAGCCACTATCAGCCCCATTAAGAAGAGCACAGGGCAGGAAGCTCAGTGGGGTTATTGGGTTTCAGGATCTCTTGCTCAGGATGGAAGGGAGAGAAAAGCTCCAGCGGAAGAGGGACGTCTAGAGGAGCCAGTCTTGGGCTCCTTTAGTTCCGCTCCGGGGCAAGTGGGTGATAGAGGAGAGGAGTAGAGGATGTGGTCAAGGAGGAGTGTACCCTCCTCCTTTTTGGAGTCTGATTTATAACCATATTACCAGAGCTCTGTCTTTGCAGCACTCCAGCCGTGTTCCCTGGCAGCTTTACATTGTTGCCGACGTGCCATCTGCTGACCGAGCGCTGAGAAAATGCACACACCGCTGATTCGTCCCTCGTACACCATGGTTGAACAGTTTGTGATTCATGAGCTTTTTAAACAGTGCCAGAAAAAACATGCATGATTAACTCTGTGCAAAGAGTAATGGGTAAATAAGCACTGCTTTGACACGCCGCCTGCATTTCAGGCCCTCGTAGAGTCGGTTTTGTGTTAATCCGTCAGAATCATCCGTGCTCTCCGGGATCTTCATTTTTCACCTTGACCAGCACTGAAAGGAGTGCTCTCATACTGGTGTATCTTCCAAGAAAGCTCTGTGTTTCTGTTTCTCAGCTTTGCTGAGGTTCAGTTTGAAGTACACTGGGTTTCTTGCTCCATCTGCTTCTAATAGACTCTGCATGCTCAGCGTTTGAGTCGTGTAGCTGTGGTCAGAGGTCAGAGTGGGACGTCTTGGGGGATATCCTTCCTCCTTTGAATCTCTGCAGGTGCTTGCTTTCCCATTACTCTATTTTTATATATCTTCCAGCCTATCTGTGTTGCCGAAGGCTTGTGCACCACATGATATCTATTCACCACATCGCTGTGATTATGGCAACAATAATTTGACCTGTTTACTTGACTATAAACCCAACAATAACCATTACACTCTGACTATAAAGGTCTTAGAAAAAGGTCAGGTGTCCTTTTTGATGTACAGTAAGAAGTAATTCCAGCTGCGTGCATCTGTGTGAAGTCAGATCCTGGTAACGTTTCACCACAAATTCCGTAAAGGTGTTATGTAGAATTCGGTGTATGAAGCTTTTTCACTGAATAACACATGTACATCATCTACAATAACACATGTACATCATTGCTCCTACACTACAGATGCAGTTCTTGTGAAAAGCAGTAAAAACACACCGAAGGGTCCGTCACAGCGGACCGTCGTCGTTCCCGACTTTAACTAGGTTTCATTTTATTTAATAGCCTTGTTCTGTCTTGTTTGGTTTAAAGCTGGGTTCCTTTGATGTCCCTTGAAAAATTGCATCCATTGTACCTTTTGCTTCTCGAACACGGCGCTTAAATTAGATTTTAAACCTTTGTGAATTGCAGTCTTAAATGGTGTTTAGATGGGTAATATTTTATTAAGGCTCTTGGCCTCTGGCCCGGGCTTGTGGGGATGATTTGTTTTGAAGTGTTTATATGTGTGTGTTGGCTTACGCTTGCAGCTCAGCTCGGTTTCCCCAAAACGTCTCTGACATTGTGATGAACTGTCAGTCGCTGTGTAATCTCTTGTGAAAAATAGCTGCTGGCTTTGTCCCCAGGGAAGATTTCACTTCTCCCTCCGCCATTTGTCCACATTCCAGTGTCTGTCAACAGCCCAGGATTCTTCACTTATCCAACCTGCACAGCTGTGATCCTCTCTCTCTTGCTCTCTCTCTCACTCTCTCTCACTCTCTCATTTCGTCTCGATAACAAGGCACCCAAGCGTATGGAGCAAGGCTTCCATTATCAGCTGGATGCAGTCTCGGGCTTGTGGGCTGTGTGTGGTTTCAGTCGTCTCTTGCAGGATTCCCGAGCATGTTTTGACTTTAATTTGCACCGGTCAGTGCCGAGCTTGAGGCTCATGCCGCCCTGCTGTGTTTGGGTGCTCCGCCTAGAGCGGTGTGTGAGCAGATTTTTCACAGTAAAAGGAATGGCTGGGAGGAATGTGGCATCCGGCAGGTGATGGAGGACAAAATAAAGCTATAGAGGTGCATGTGTGAGAGTAGTACTCATTCAGGAGCGTCACTATAAATGAAGCGCTGCAAAGCCTGGATCTCACTCTCTCTCACTTTCTTCGCCATCCACCAATCCATCCATCCATCCATTTTCATTGAATCTCTCTCTCTCTCTCCATCCATCCATCCATCCATCCCCACCCATCCATTTTCATTGTATCTCTCTCTATTTATCTTTTTCTTTTTTCTCTCCATCCATCTACCCACTCCCCTGTCTCTCTCTCTTTCCCTCTCTCCCTCTCTTTACTTTATTGCTCTTAAACAACTTTCAAAGCTAATATTTTATTCATTAAAAAAAAAAAAAACCTCTACTTTTTCTCCATTTCTTGTTACGTTCAATCTTGTGGAACATCTGTGAATGAACTTGTTATAGCAGCTTTATAAACACTCATTCCCTCTCCTGCCTTTTTTTCTCTTTTCCTGAAAAAGCCAAAAACCTACCAATGGCTTCACTACTGAAACAAAACGCTCGCACTGGAGACTCCTTTAAAAAAAAAATTCTCTTTACCAGAGCATTTCTCTCTATGGAAGCAAGTGGTTACTATGGAAACGATGGCATATTACAGCATTAACGTTATTATAATGCTTAAAGCCGATGGACTGTCAGAGCTGCTGATAGATAATGAATCAACACCTGAATCAGAGTGAAGAATTTAATAGCACTGTGCTATAAGGTGGTGTATAATAGAATATCTAATAAGCAAAGTATTGATCCAGTCATGCACTTCCCTGATGTATTCCCACTAGTTCTTCCTCCTCCTCCAAATCATTCCCCTCCCCCCCTTTTCTGATGCTAATATTCTCCATTAGTGATCACAGCCCCTCTTTATCTCCCAGTCTGGGGCTCTTACTTTACCTCTCTCTCTATTTTCGGTTATTTACTGTCATTTAGTCGTACAGTCGCTCATCAAAGCCGCGCTCCGTTTCACAGCGAGCAGTAAGTTTAGAGCCGCACATTCTTCTCATTTTCTGCCAGAGCAGGAAATGGCCTTTGCATATTTCATGCAGTTCTCTGATCTTCTAATATTCACAGGTCGATGAGGGTTTTTTTTTTTAAAAGCTTTCGAGCGATGTGTGGCTTTCAGTACTGTCTCTCAGCACATCATGTCTCTCTCTCTCTCTCTCACTTGCTCTCTCTCTATTTCTCTACTTCCCTCTCTCTTTCTGTTTTCCTCACTCTCTCTACCTGTCTCTCTCTCCCTCTCTTTCTCATCTTGTCTCTTTTACTGTCTCTCTCTCTCTCTCTCTCTCTACCCCTTCTACTCCCCCCTTTGCTCTTTCTTTCTCTCACTCTCGCTCTATCTTTCTTTCTCTATTTCCCTCTCTTGCTCTCTCTTTCTCTACCCCCCCCAACTCTCTCTACCTCTCTCCCTCTCTTTCTCATCTTGTCTCTTTTCACTGTCTCTCTCTCTCTCTCTCTCTCTCCCCCATGTAAATGTGTAGGCTGCTTTGGAACACCAGGGCTGTTCATTAACACTCCGTATGCGTCTGCACCGTCTGTCTAAACCAGGCAGAATCTTCCTCTCTGCATGTTCGCTCAACGATTTTCTCTTGAGAATCTCGTTTTCCATCAGGAGCGAATCGATGCGATTCGTTACAGACCACGGAGACTCGGCGTTCGCACCTTTCTGCGGGAAAAATGCAGTCTTTTACCGAGATTCGGTTCCTTTTAGGCGAATACCTTAACGCCTCGGCTTCGCCTGCAGACACAGCAGGAAGCGGCAGCCTGAGAGGATTGACGCATCTGGTGAAAGAACAGCGCTAGTCAGAATTGATTAGCGACGCCGTCTCGGCAGTGTCAAAGCTGTTGCGCTCGCTGACAAATTGCGCTAACAGGCGTCTGATTGAATGTGAGATTAATTTGTACAGCAGGAGATGATGTTTGATCTTTTCTCTCTTTTCCTGCCTGTTTGGGGTGAAGCGTGCCTTAAGAACCGAGGGCCGCGATCCACGGCGTCGTGATGAAATGAAGCGGAAATAAATACGTGCGCGCAAATAAATACGCACACTTCTGTCGCTACACAATGGGGACAAAATAGATATGAATATATAATACAAATATACATCAGAGTACAATAGTGTGTTTTTAAAACGCATCACATTTCACAAGGAGAAAGGGAAATTATGTGGAGTTTAGTGTCTAATCAAATGCTTCTTATAATGGATCATGTGACTGCACTAGCTTTCCCTTGGCTAACTTTATTCTCTCTCAGCCATTAGGATACAGATATACCCATAACATTATGACCACTGACAGGTTATAAGACTGATTTACCTCCTCATCATGGAACCTGTTAGTGGGTGGGATATATTAGACAGCAAGTGAACATTTTGTCCTCAATGTTAGAAGCAGGAAAAATGGACAAGCGTAAGGATTTGAGCGAGTTTGACAAGGGCCAAATTATGGTGACTAGATGACCGGATCAGAGCATCTCCAAAACTGCAGCTCTTGACCGGGTGTTCCCGGTCTGCAGTGGTCAGTATCTATCAAAAGTGGTCCAAGGAAGGAACAGTGGTGAACCGGCGACAGGGTCATGGGTGACCAAGGCTCATCGATGTACATGGGGAGCGAAGGCTGGACCGTGTGATCCGATCCAACAGATGAGCTACTGTTGATCAAATTGCTGAAGAAGTTAATGCTGGTTCTGCTAGAAAGGTGTCAGGATACACCGTGCATGACGGGTCAGGGCTGTTTTGGCAGCAAAACGGGGACCAACACAATTAATAGGCAGGTGGTCATAATGTTATGCCTGCTCGGTGTGTAAAGATAACATTCTGTCTTTAGATGCTGGAGTGTGTTAGTGGCTGTGACATTCATCCAGGTCACTTCTGCGGATCTTATTCTGTGTTCGTGAAAACCTTAGAGGGTCCAAGTCTACTTTACTACTTGAAGCATAGAGCAGCGACCAGTCAGATCCTTTGTTTTGTGTGATGTAAGCATCGTCACGGGCGAATCTCAGGACCAGACCAGTAGGGTTTCAGCTTGAGTGTCTTTTAATTAAAATATTATACAACATTGAATGCAACAAACGTCGATCTGTGATGTAGCGTCGTTGCAGTTTTCTCTTCAAGTGCACAATATCTCCCATGAAAGAATCTATATAGCTGTTCCTCTCTTGTTATTTGGTTTTAAAACTTCATACAGAAAGAAAGTGTGAACTCTCACTGAACTCTTCTCGGTTTCGGCTGCCGAGACCAAAATAATCCTGTGTGAGAGAAATGGAATTGTTTTTGGGTACCACTGTATGATTTAGTGTGTATTTCCGTCTTCCATCATCGTATACCATCGCCTCGTACATCACTGTGATGCATTTTAAACATTTATATATTTTTTTAAAAGCGTAAATTTGTTCACATTTACGTACGAACTCGGATCTAGAGAGTTCTGGAAAAGAAGCGCAGCACGTACGACTGCTCCTTATGTTCCCCACCGTGTCCAGCCATTTCTGAATTTTAAAATAAATGAAAAGGATTAAAGAACAGAGGGATGAGGAGAATCAAAGCTCCTGGCTTTAAAAGTCTGTCTGCAATTTGATGCATCCTTTGTACTCCTTATCACTCGTCAGCTGCAGCAGACGCCTCGGCGGCGTTTAACCCACAAACTTAATTACGTTTCAGGGCCGTGACACGAATCAGGATTCAGTAATTAGGAGGCGGCCGGACGGCAGCTGGCAGGTGCTGCTCTGGAGCAGAGCGAGGGGGTAAAGCCGAGCACCCTCGGCCCTTCTCTCCACTCTGACACTCTTTGGATAATAATTATACGGAGGTGGCGCCGCGGCCCAGGCCGATCCGATCCGATCCAGATTGAGTGAATTAGTCGCAGCAACAGTGAGAGTCACGCTTTACCATTCCTGAGAGCAAATACGGCCAGAGGAATTTATAGCCCTCTGTAGCGTTATTCGAGACGCAGCGCTTAAGAGGGGATTTGTTTTCATAATGTGGCCATAAAGACAGAGAGCATGTGTAATCCATGTAGTCTCTCTCTCGCTCTCTGTCTCTTTCTTTCTCTCTCCCGCTCTTGCTCTCGCTTTCTCTCTCTCTCTTGCTCTCTCTTTCTTTCTTTCTCTCTCCCACTTTTGCATTCTCTCTCTCTCTCTCTCACACACTCTCGCTCTCTCTCTTGCTCTATCTCTCGCTGTCTTTCTCTCGCTCGCTCTCTTTCGTTTTCGAACTCTGTCTCTCTCTCTCTTTCTCTTTCTCTCTCTCTCTCTTGCTCTCTCACTCTCCCTTTCTCTCTCTCACTCACACTCTCTCTCTCTCGTTTTCTCACTCTCTTGTTTTCTCTCTCATTCTCTCTCTCTTGTTTTCTCTCTCTCTCTCACTCTCTCTCTCTCTCTTTGTTGTGGTAAATTGATTTCACTTTACAGTAGCTGGTAGCTTTTACTGACAAGACTGTATCAAGGAAAACATTACCATAAAGTAATAGTTGTACTTTAAATATTTTTTAACTTCCTTTTTTTGGCATGTACATTAGTCTGTACATCAACAGAATTTATGCTAAAACCATCACCGAAGCAATATCCCTACGGTTCGAGGAGCTGTGTCTGTCACTCAGGATGAAAAGGGGCGTGGCCTCTGACTGTCAGATTCAATGCAGTAATAAAGGAAGGTGTCTACTTTGTGCCAAGGTGAAGGGGGCATGGCCTGTATATCTGTCGCTCAAAGGAGGTGTGGCTTCATTTTTTTCTCACTTGGTGAAGGAAGTAGAGCATATGCTGCTCAGTCTGTGTGAAAGAGGTGTGGTTTTAGTGCATGTTGGTCTCAGTGAAGGAGGCGTGGCTTTAGTGCATGTCAGTCTCAATGAAGGTGTGGCTTTAGTGCTTGTGAAGGAGGCGTGACTTTTGTTCATGTCAGTCTCAGTGAAGGAGGCGTGGCTTTAGTGCATGTCAGTCTCAGTGAAGGAGGCGTGGCTTTAGTGCATGTCAGTCTCAGTGAAGGAGGCGTGGCTTTAGTGCATGTCAGTCTCAGTAAAGGAGGTGGCGGTTTAGTGCTTGTTGGTCTCAGTGAAGGAGGTGTGGCTTTAGTGCATGTCAGTCTCCATGAATGAGGCGTGGCTACTTTTAAAATGAGTATATTCACATTTCCTTATTTTTTCCACATTAAAATAAAACTTAATATTCATGAACACAGTGAAAGAGCTCTAAATGAAAAGATGTTTATTCATATGCAGCTTTGCGTGTATCTGAAGTATCAGCTTGTTGATCATTTCAATCACTTTATCCTTTATTATAGTAATAACAGACTCGGTGGTGTTTGGTGTTTGTTCTGAATAGGTCTTTTATTACATGTGTTTCTTCATCTTTGTCAGACCCAGACTTCAGGCCCAGAGGAAATTTGCTCAGTCTCAGCCCAACTCCCCCAGCAGCACGCCGGTGAAGATGGCTGACCCGTCACTGCCCAC
The DNA here is from genome assembly GCF_019097595.1 of Hemibagrus wyckioides. Classification (NCBI taxonomy): domain Eukaryota; kingdom Metazoa; phylum Chordata; class Actinopteri; order Siluriformes; family Bagridae; genus Hemibagrus; species Hemibagrus wyckioides. Next base: position 10,229,665 of record NC_080721.1, on the reverse strand, counting down.
ACCAGCCACGCAGATCACCGACCTCTCCAGACGCAAGCCCAAGACCGAAGACTTCCTCACTTTCCTCTGCCTCAAAGGTATTTCTTAAAACTGAATCTTGTGTATATTATCCCTCCTAATGAAGGAATCAGGTTTTAATGATGTGGGATTTAGTCTCCAGTGTCTCAGGGGTTGGAGTTTTCACTCCATCTCTGTGTTTCCTCTTTGTCTTGGTTCGACCCGCACTGACTCCTTGTTTGATTTTATTGCTGAGGTGTGAGACTCGACCCCTGTGAGATGCTGAAGGATGTTGTTGTAATCGAGGAAAATCCGAGTGCAATCACGCAGCAAGCAAAGGCTTCTGGGAAACAAATTCAAATAGGTCCATTAGTCAAATTGGGTATTGCTATTAACCCAGACTGGCCCTGTAAAGTGGGTTAAAAAGCAGTTCCAGAGCTACACAGGAAACAACAAAATCCCCCCTTAAGGGACCACACACACACACACACACAATCACACAAATCCGCATGAGGATCCAGAGGCCCAGCCCATCCTCACACACTCATCACACTTCATCACATGGCCGTAAAAGTGACAGAGGGCCGTTTGGCAGCTCCTCTCTGTCTCTCATGCATTTTCATAATGCACTTCTAAATGAGAGAGGCTGGGCCAACACACACACACACACACACACACACTCACTCACTTTCTACTGATCTGTCTGTTATCCGAAGAAGATCTGTCATTTCTCTTTCTCTCCTTCTCTCTGACTGTCTCTCTTTCTGTCTGTCTCTCTCTATCTGTCTGTCTCTCTCTCTCTCTTTCTGCCTTTCGATTTCTTAGTGTCTCTGTCTGTCTGTCTCTCTCTCTCTCTCTCTGAACTCCCTGAAGTTGATAAATGGAGTCCACGCTAAACTCTGAGACGTCTGTGTGATCTGTGATCACGGTCTTTCACTCATGCAGCCTGGTGTCTTTACTCCTACTCCTGCTACACACACACACACACACACACACACTGCCCACTCGTCTGACAGTACGTCGGCACTATTTGTAGATCAGACGCTCCCACTGAGGTGTGTGTGTGTGTGTCTTCCAGCTGTAATGTCATTTTCATTCTGCTCGTTCCTGTGTGTAGTAAAATGAAGAGAGAGAATGTTGTGCGTCTTAGACAGGGTGTGTCCCGTAAATAGGGCAGTGGTGTAACTCTGAAGTATTTCTAGTGTGGGAAAGCTTCCAGTTACTATTTTAACCTGCTTAATTTAGTCTACAGAGGTGTGAGAGGGGGTGTGTGTGTTTGTGTGTGTGTCACAGAAACAACATCCCAGCTCTGATCCCTGGCTCTGGCTGTTGATTTTTCAGAGAAAGCGAGCGTGTGAAAGGAGGGTAAATATTTTCTCCTTTCAGAGACAAGTCGGTGTTGTCCGGCTGAAGGCCGCTGAGGTCAGAGGGTGGTGTGTACAGCAGCACCGGCGCGGCGCGGCTCGGGTCCAAGCCGAGCTTTATCTTTATCTTCTAAAGCCAATTTAGCCAGACGGCTCTGTGTGACAGGAATGCGCAGCGCCGAGGTTTGTGATTAACAGCATGCTGTAATCATTCACAGGAAGTGCAGGGTACGACGAGGAGGAGTTTCTGGACCAGTGGAGTTTTCTTCTCCAGCTGTGATGAGCTCCAGTTTTAGTCCTTAAACGTGGAATGGTTTTTAATCTCCTTAGGGAGAGCTTTAATTTATGATGCAATGTACAGTAATGTGACACACACACACAGAGAGAGAGAGAGAGAGAGAGAGAGAGAGAGAGAGAAGCTTTGCTTAAAGATAAAGCTGTGTGTGTGTGTGTGTGTGTGTGTGTGTGTGTGTGTGTGTGTGTGTGTGTGTGTGTACTGATGTACTGATCAGGTTACTGCTCTTTCCAGGAGGTCATTGTTAGTGATGTCTATTCTGCTTTATCGCCGCACACTTACACAAACGGGTGCCCGTACACACACACACACACACACACACACACACACACCCTGATAGTGGTAGTGTGTGACATAATACAGTTGTTACTAAAGGACCTTTGAGCTAGTGCTGGATTCTACTTTTAACATAAATGTGTGTTTTTCTGATGAAATTCTGGTTTGTGTGTGAGATTGTGTGAGATTGTGTGTGATTGTGTGTGTGAGATTGTGTGAGATTGTGTGTGTGAGATTGTGTGAGATTGTGTGAGATTGTGTGTGTTTGTACCATTTAAAGCTAAGCTAAAGAACAAATATGGCTGATGACAATTTAATTAGGGGTGTTGACGTGTGCTGTTATACCTCAGGTGTGTGTGTGTGTGTGTGTGTGTGTGTGTAGGCTGATTGAATTTGCTTGGCTAGTCCTCAGGCTCAGGGCAAACTGGGTTAATGGATTCGCAGACATTCAGGAATGTAAATCAGAGGAGATTTAATCCGTAATCCTGCCTCACTCTGCAGGAGAGATGATGGTATTAAAAGCCGTTCCTCAGCCCCTCCCACCCCCCTTTAGCCCATCCCCTCCCCCCTCCGGTGTAAGGGGAAGTGCGTGTTCACTTCACTCTTCGACGTCTGTCTGTCTATCTGTCTATCTGTCTATCTATCTATCTATCTATCTATCTATCTATCTATCTATCTATCTGTCTATCTGTCTATCTATCTATCTATCTATCTATCTATCTATCTATCTATCTATCTATCTATCTATTTGTGAGTCTGTTTGTCTATCCATCCATCCATCTCTCTACCTCTCTATATCCTATATATACCTACTCTATATCCATCTCTATCTATCTATCTATCTATCTATCTATCTATCTATCTATCTATCTATCTATCTATCTATCTATCTGTCCATCCATCCATCTCTGCCTTGTGCTCTATTTCCATCTCTATATACATCTCTCTCTCTCTCTCTCTCTCTCTCTCTCTCTCTTTCTCTAGTTTCTCTAGCCATAGGAAACTATTTTTTAAGCAAATGAAATTGTCCACAGTGGAGCAGCAGTACAGATGACCTTGATCTGATTAGCTTTGCAGGCAGTTAGTGTTTTGATTTTTGCTTAATCCTCATTTCTGAAATTTTTAAAAATATCTCCTCCTGAAATGGGTTTCATGTGTAAAAGCTGCTATTTATAGAACTCTGAGTTCAGAGGCAGGGCAGAAAACGATCTCCATCAGCGCTCTTTTAGTCTGGGAGGCATTTTCAAACCTCAGCTTAGCCATAATTAAGCCACAGAATCCATGCTAACCGCTATCCACAGCAGCAGCCAATCGGAGAGCGGCGTTTCTTCGGTGCTCGCACGGGATTGGCTGTCGCTCAGCTCCTTTCGTAAAACCTCACTTGCTTATTCTTTATCCCATAAAAAGAACAAGGCCTATAAGTAGACGGTTTTGGTTGTAATTATGTCTGAGCTCGGTTTAAAACTGACAATCGTAATGAACGCCTTCACCCTTAATTATGATTTGCGTCAGCTTCCAGCGCAATATGAAAGCGTGTGTAATTGGAGCTGGAGGAAAGGCCTGGCTTTTATTTTCCACTCCATCTCGGAGATGACAGCGCCGCAGCCGGCGCCAGAGCAAGCGCGAGAGAGAGAGAGAGAGAGAGAGAGAGAGAGAGAGAGAGAGAGCGAGTGAGAGCGAGTGGAGAGGCTCGGGTAAACCTGGAGGTGCTCTCGCAGTCACATTGTCGTGAGCTTGGGCGCCATGCCCTGGTTGGCCGTGCCCTGGTTGGCCGTGCCCTGGTGCGCCATGCCCTGGTGTGTAGCCTCCAGGCTTGACCTCTTGGGGCACTCTGGGAGAAGGGGCTGGGCGTAATAGCAGCCATTTCCTCAATTAACTGAATCATTTGAAGCTGATTGTAAGTGGCCCTCGTTTTGTTTGTTTGCTCTCTATTTACTCGTCGTTTGAGGAATTAAGTCGTTTGTGAAAGGTGAAAAACTGATACAGATGTGCTCAGCTGTCGAGAGTCTGCTTGATGGCTTTCTGTGTGACACACACACACACACACACACACACACACAGCCTGGAGGAATGGAGCTCTTGAGACGCAGTATTGTGTTGACTCAGAAGCTCAAAGCCTGCTATTAAATCTATAGAAGAGGAGTCGAATATCCTTAAGCACATTCCACACCTGCACCCCCCCCCCTCTCTCTCTCTCCCTCTATTTCTCTCTTGTCTCTTCTTTCCTTTCCTATCACCCTCTATCTCTCTTTCTTCTCTTTCTATCTCTCCCTCCTTCTCTCTCTGCCCCCCCCCACTATCTCTCTCCCTCTCTCTTTCTTGTCTCTCCGTTCCTCTACCATCTCTCTCCCTCTATCTCTTTCTCTTCTTTCTATCTATCCCTCTATCTCTTTCTGTCTCTCTCCCACCCTCACTCTATCTCCCTCTCCCTCTCTCTCTCTCTCTCTCTCTCTCTCTCTTTCTCTTGTTTCTCCTTTCTTCTCCCATCTCTCTCCCTCCATCTCCTTCCCTCTTTCTATCTGTATATTCTTCCTCTCTCTCTTTCTCTCTCGCTCTCTTTCTATCTCTCTCTCTCTCCTTTCCTCTCCCATCTCTCTTCCTCTATCTCTCTTTCTCCTCTTTCTATCAGTACCTCCTTATCTCTTTATCTCTCTCTGTCTGTCTCTCTCTCCCTCCCTCCCTCTCTTTCTCCATCTCTCTCTCTCTCTCTCACTCACACACATACACACACACACACACACACACACTCCAACTCTCTCTCTTTCTCTGTTCCTCCCTCCCTCTCTTTCTCCATCTCTCTCTCTCTCTCTCTCTCTCACACACACACACACACACACTCCAACTCTCTCTCTCTCTCTCACTCTCTCGCTCCCTCGCTCCCTCCCTCCCTCCTCTGCTCCAACACAAGGCATTTAAAGTATCAGGTAGTCAGTGACTGAGTGTATTATTCAGTCTGAGTGATCTGCTTAGCGCCTCTGTGAGAGTGTGTGTGTTGGATCGATCTTTAAGCCCACACTCACACTGACGTATATCATTTGTAAAGATTTTTTAAAGTCCGGAGACGTGACTCAGTCTGATTGAGAGCTGAATAACTTTGTACTTGGAGTTTTCATGGCAGTGTTGAGATCAGTTAATTGAGGCTGAGATCAGTGTTGCTCGCGTCACGACGGGAATCGTCCACTCTGAAAAGTCCGCTGGTGTTGGTGACTTTCTGTGGACTATCAGCACATCATCCTCCTCAGAGCAGAAGCAGATGGTTTAGTTTATCACCTCCATTTCCTAACTCAACTAGCGTGTCTGCTTTAAGGTTTTATTTCCACTGCAGATCGTCTCCATGTCACTGGCCACACTTCTGGCTTTGGTCAGAAAACTCCTGGTGCTCGATGACCTGAAAGACGAACGTGTTTTACTCATTAGAAAGTGGAAAGTTTTGTTATAATGCAATACTTATATATTAATTTTAGTTTCTAATTTATTTCATGTAAATTCGGAGTATGTGTGTGTGAGAAATTGTGTGAGAGAGAGAGAGAGAGACTGTGTGAAAAAGAGAGTGTGTTGGTGTGTTGGAAAGTGTGTGTATTGGAGTGTGTGTTGGTGTGTGTGTGTGAGAGTGTATTGGTGTGTGTGTGAAGGAGAATGTGTGTGTATTGGAGTGTGTGTTGGTGTGTGTGTGAGAGTGTGTGTGAGTGTATTGGTGTGTGTGTGAAGGAGAATGTGTGTGTATTGGAGTGTGTGTGAGAGTGTATTGGTGTGTGTGTGAAGGAGAATGTGTGTGTATTGGAGTGTGTGTGTGTGTGTGAGTGTATTGGTGTGTGTGTGAAGGAGAATGTGTGTGTATTGGAGTGTGTGTGTGTGTGTGTGTGTGAGTGTATTGGTGTGTGTGTGAAGGAGAATGTGTGTGTATTGGAGTGTGTGTTGGTGTGTGTGTGTGAGAGAGGGTGTGTGTTGGTGTGCGTGTGTGTGAGAGAGATTGTGTGTGTGTGTGTATGTTAGTGTGTGTGTGAGAGAGAGGGAGAGAGTATATGTTGTTGTGTGTGTTTATATGTTTTTGTGTGTTAATCCCTCTACCTCACTCTAAACTGGCCCATACATCAGCTCTACAATAAACCCTTTGTTCCCTCTGCCCGTGACCTTTAACCCCACAGACTTGGCTCTGACCTCTGACCCTAGAGGTCACATCGTGCCACTGCACACACACTCACTCTGAGCAGCTGCAGTGTTTGTGCTGGGTGTGAATGCTTTAGAGGTCTTGTTCAGGTTCAGTGCGTTGATGGCTGAAGAGAAACCTGCTCTGTGATCATCCTGATGGAGGAAGAGAAGCCAGCAGACGTGTGTGTGGGTCTGTGTGTGGGTCTGTGTGTGGGTCTGTGTGTGGGTCTGTGTGTGGGTCTGTGTGTGTTACAGTACAGGATTTTCTGCTCTGTTGCCCTGGAGCATGTATTTCTATGTAACTTTACATCAGTGCTCAAGGAGAAATCTTCATATAAACACTTCTCAGTAGCAGGTCTTGGTGCCCTGGTTCTTTCTTCCCCCAGAATCAGAAGTACTAAGGAACCTCCTCTCTCCTTTCAGCCACTCCCTCCCCCTCCTCTTTCTCCTCCCTCATCCTGTGTCTCTTTAATTCATCTCTCGCTCTCCAATTAGCTGAACAGATCCCAGAGCTGCCAGTCCATATGCTGGGAGAAATGTCTCATTCCCTCTGTAACTGGGTTAGCGCAGGGACACTGTGGCGGATCTGAAGAGGCCCCGAGATCTGCCTCGTGTTTTATTTCCTGTCGGTTATCCAGACGCACAGTGGCGCACGCGAGGAATTAGCCCTAGCCCAGGCGCTGGATGGGCATTGCAGGATTCGTGTCTGATGTTAATGCGCGTCTGTGATCTAATGCGATACTGCTGTTACTGAAAGCATGTGCTTTGGCTGTTTTCTGGTGGTTTGTGTGAGTCTGGTATCTTTTACTCTGAAGTGTGCTCATGTCTGAACGTCACCAACAATCCACTGGATGATGCTCACTCGCAGCAGTCTCACAACTCAGCACAGTGGAGCCATTTACTGGAGTTTAATATGATGGGATTAAATATATTGGTGTTATCAGAAAAAGATGTTAGTCTTGAGGAGCTGGAGGCCACGCCTCTTTTACTTGGACTGATGGACAGAGCCCATGCCTCTTTCACTGGGACAAAAAGGAAGAAAGGCCATGTCTCCTTCACTGTGACTGATAGACAGAGGCTACGCCTCCTTCAGTGTGACTGATAGACAGAGGCCACTCCTCCTTCAGTGTGACTGATAGACAGAGGCCACGCCTCCTTCACTGTGACTGATCAAAAGAGGCCACACCTCCTTCAGTGTGACTGACAGACAGAGGCCACGCCTCTTTCACTGTGACTGATCGAAAGAGCCAACGCCTCCTTCACTGTGACTGATAGACAAAGGCCACACCTCTTTTACTGGGACTGATATTCAGAGGCCACGCCTCTCTAGCTGCAACTAAATGGTCCAAAGGCCATGCCTCCTTCACTGTGACTGATCAAAAGAGGCCACACCTACTCCAGTGTGAGTGACAGACAGAGGCCACGTCTCCTTCACTGTGACTGGCTGACAGAGGCCACTCCTCCTTCACTGATAGACAGAGGCCACTCCTCCTTCAGTGTGACTGATAGACATAGGCCACGCCTCCTTCACTGTGACTGATCAAAAGAGGCCACACTTCCTTCAGTGTGACTGACAGACAGAGGCCACGCCTCTTTCACTGTGACTGATCGAAAGAGCCAACGCCTCCTTCACTGTGACTGATAGACAAAGGCCACACCTCTTTTACTGGGACTGATATTCAGAGGCCACGCCTCTCTAGCTGCAACTAAATGGTCCAAAGGCCATGCCTCCTTCACTGTGACTGACAGGCAGAGATTAATTTGATAATGTGTGCTATATAAAAAAAAATTGTGCCCATATAATTTTTAAAAAATTCTGCGTGGTATCCATTTGATTCAGGTGTAATTTTAAGGAAAGTTTTTTTTAATCTTCTTATGTGTCTCTGAGTTAACAATCTCTCTCTCTCTCTCTCTCTCTCTCTCTCTCTCTCTAGGCTCCCCGGCTTTACCCAGTAACATGGCCTACTTTGGCAGCTCTCAGGATGAGGACGAGCTGGAGGACGATGAGGAATGCGAGGAGGAGAAGCCGCCCAGCGTGGCGTCCACATCGTGCCAGTCCACACCACGGAAAGGCAAACCGCCCGGCAGACTCAACGAACAGGGTGAGGCATGCTGCTAGACGAGGGGCTGCAGAAATATGTGCATGTTTTTGTATGGAAAGGTTCAGTCTGGTGCTTCAGAACTGAATCCGGGGCTCTAGTCAGTCTTTTAGAAGAGATGTTCACACTTCACTACATGTGATCAGCTCACTTTCTTGTGCACTGTTCTGTTGTGAAAATCATCAAAATAGAATGAACTCCTAATGAAGCAGTCCTGACTCTGCATCTGTTGTTTTCATGCAGTCAGCAATGATTCCAGTCCTTTCATGAATACCGATGGTTTTTTAGGTGCGGAATAGAACTTACTGGACCCTTTGGTACTTGACTAATGTAACAGCACAGGTATAGCTGCAGTGGAAAGAAATATTTGTTGTTTAACAGTATAAATGTATAGGAGGAAATACAGACTGATAACAGATTTGTGTGTGTGTGTGATCACTGGAGAACTCACGTGGGAGCACGGCGCGACGCTTCATCTATCCTCTCCAATTATCACTTAGTGGGAAAAGCAGTAACAAGGTGTTTATGTATTCAGCCGACAGCTGTGCAGAGGGGCGCTGTAGGCTCTACACACACCCCTGAGCACCTCCTACACACAAACACACACACACACACATCTTACACTTGCTGTCTCTTTGTCTCAGTCTCTGTTCTGTATCTCTCTCTCACACCTGTGCGGTTTCTCGCTCCACTCTCCCGCCCTCAGTACAGTGTGTGTGTGTGTGTGTGTGTGTGTGTGTGTGCGTACACGTATGTAGGCAGAGCCTGGTGACGCATCAGGAGTGTGTGTTAATGAAGCTCCGTGTTCCGAACGTAGCAGCGTGTCAGTAGTAATGAATGTTACGAGCTGACAGCTCTGTTTAATTGCACCTCTGCGTTATCAGCAGCAGATGCTTCACGTCGCGAGTTGTGTTTAGAAGCAATAAAAGCAGCACTTAGTGGGAAAGGTGGTTTGCCTCTCATGCACACACTTTCACACAACATACACAGGCGTCAGGATTGCCTTGCTGTCACTGTACTAGGTAAAGGTTCGATCCCTGGGTGATGCTGGGTCCTGATTGGCTGACTGGGTGTGAACTGATTCCTGCTTTTATCTAGGGAAAAGAAATCTGATCCTTGTGAGAATGTGAGGTACGGAATAAAACACTTGGAGGCATGCTGTTGTATGAAATTATCAACAGTAGATCAGTAGACGCTTTTCCTCGCTTGAAGTTAACCCAAGTTGTCTCAAGATGATGTTGAGAAACCAAAGAAAGTAAGTCCTCCATGCTGAAGAGTTTTCCTATTCAGGAAACAGCTTTATGTGACTGTTAGCGGAGACTCCTTCCAAATATAAACGAAAATTTCATCGAGTCCCTGTGTTTAAGTTGTTACCATGGAAACTAACACATTAGAACAAGAGTGTTAATATAAAACAATGGTAGCTTAAGTGGTTAAGGCTCTGGGTTGTTGATCAGAAGTTCAGGGTTCAAGATCTAGCACTGCCAAGCTGCCACTCTCTGGCCCCTGAGCAAGACCCTTAATCCTCTCTGCTCCAGGCGGTGCTGTATAATGGCTGACCCTGTGATCTGACCTTGACTTCCAACATTGGGATATGTGAAGAAGGAATTTTGCTGTGGTGTATATGTGGCAATAATAAAGTCTTCTTCTTCATCTTCTAAAACTGTGATCTGAGTTACAACTGGAAATAATTTCTAAGCTTTTCTTATAGAAAATGATAGATTCTGACCAATCAGAATCAAGCACTCAAAGTGTAACCAAACCTTTTCTCCCAGTTTTCGGTGGTATCATTATCCTAAAACGCTTTGTCATAATTGACCTGTATGTAGTTGCAAAGCATTGTGGTAGATTTCTAAATAAATAAACACAACGCAACAGGACTCACGAGCTCATGCTTGGACTCGGTGTGGATTGAAGGTTGCACAATCCTGCGGTATCGTTGCTCCGTATCGTATCACATCGCATATCATATTGTAGGATTGGCTGCTTCACAGTGTCTTTTAGTCATGGGGTGGTGAATCATTTATCGAGACGGGCATTGTGTCGTCTCAGAAGGTGAGACACACACCTCTAGTGTGTAAGAACTTCTGCCACGTCTGAATGCGTGAACAGTGAGCAGCACCGGGCGTCCAGCCAGTCAGTCACCTGATCTTCAGTTCCCGCTGAAACCATCCGAGGTTTTGAGTTTCCTCGCTAGGCTTCCACACCGGGGTCAGGCACGAGGCTGTCGCTGGGCCGAGCTAGCTCCTGTGTAATTTTGTCTTCTGTTTCCTGCTCTGTATTTTCCTTGTGTGCACGTGGCTTTGTGTTTTTTTCCACTATTGATTGCCACATCACGTCTAATTACGCTCACTTGCTCGAGGTGGATATCACATCCTCGTCCTCTGCTCCCTTATTCTCCTTCTCTCAGAGGTCCGTGTCGAGCATGACGCTTTACGATGGCACACATCCGAACCCATGTGTGTGCGAGCCCCCAGTGCTTAGCTTTCATGCTCAGTACCTCAGTAACCTAGTGCCGTGTTTACATTTCTAAATTAAACACTCTTTATTAATCCCAGACCTCGGTAGCTGCTCCAGACTCACTCGTATCCCTGGAATCAAACCGAGCTCAAGCTGGCTCTTTCCCAACGTAGTCAGTCCTGTTGGTATTAAAACCCCTGTAAAAATAAAGCTAGCCTGCCATAAATAAAGAGAGCAGGCCAAATATGTGTTAATTAGCGTCAGTCAGGTTTGATTTAAGGACAGAGGTTGATGGAGAGTAAAGTAAAACAAGGCGATGATGAGAACTGACTGGTCAGACTTAAGAGTTCGTGATGAAGACTGCAGTAGCTTTAAACCTCGTCCATTTGTCTTGGCTGTTAGCTTTGTGTCAACTGACAATAAGGAACGTAGTTTGGGCAGACAGTGAAGAATGTGGACTGCTAGCACCCTGCAGCACTCCACTGTAACACAACTCCCAATTTCCCAACTTTAGGCACATTTACACCGTATTGGTGTTTTCAGGAACTCGAGAGCTTTAGGCACTTTGCCAATTTAGACAGATTTTTAAGAACTCCGAAACACCATGCAAATTTCCACCACAGAAAAACCTTCTTAGGCTCTGAGGAACTTTAGGCACCGTGCCAGCACTGAAACCTTTCCAGGAACTCAAGAACTTTAGGCACATTGCCAGTGCAGGATCCTTTTCAGGAACTCCGGAGCCTTGTGCAATTTTCCATCACAGCAATCTTTGCAGGAGCTCAGGGACTTGAGATGTATTGCCAGTACAGGATCTTTTTCAGACACTGAAACATCTTCAGGAACTCAGGAACTTTAGGCACTTTGCCAGCACTGAAGAGCTTTTAAGGAACTCAGCCTCTTCATGCTATTTTCCACCACAAAACCTCCACCTCACCATTTTTGGGCACCCCACATTACACATATTTTGTGGAACTTAGGAATTTCATGCAATTTTCAACTGCTAGAACCTTTTCATGATCTCAGGGACTTTAGGCAAAGTGGTCATGTAGGATCCTTTTTTTCATGGACTCTGGAACCCAGTGCACATTTCTACCCCAAAGTTCTTCAGAATATCTGGTTTTCACCACAGGACCATTTTCTTTTAAGTACCTTTCTAGCATAGGAATCAGGCTCAGAATACAGAACCATTATTGCAGAGTTCTCAATTCAACATTAAACAGACCCCAACAGTTGGAGGTCTAGCTGAAGAACCCAATGTTTCCATGGCTGTCCTGACCCCTAGCAGAGAACAGAGAACCTCTGATTCATCACTATCTAAAATGAATAATAAATGATTTATGGACTCTTTCATTGACCCACAGTTGCCTTTACTGCCAGAGTGTATCTGAGCCTCTGCTGTAGATTGTGATATTGTGTATGTTGGTCACTTGGTTGTGTTAGAACATGGAGTAGAGTTGAGGGTGTAATGCTCCTTTGCTTCCTTCTGTGTGCAGTGTTTAATGGCCACACTAAGCTGATGAAGGAGAGGGACAACACGCTGAGGCCGAAAGTCAGAGAGTCATCAGTGGGGAAGGAGCGCTCGGAGAAGGTGGACGAGTGGAGAGACGTCCCACAATCCGCCACAACCAGAACTCACACCTTAAACGGAATTGGCATTAAAGGAACCACAGAGGAACTACGCAAGCAGGTATGAGTACTTCCCGTCTCTTGCCCCTCTTATGCCCATCTCTTACGACTCTCTTGCCCCATCTTTCCTCTCTCTTGCCCCTCTCTTGCCTCATCTTTCCCCTCTCTTGCCTCATCTTTCCCATACCTTTCCCCTCTTACAGCCATCTTTTACAACTTTCTTGCCCCACGTTTCCTCTCTCTTGCCCCATCTTCCCTTTTCCATCTTTCCTCTCTTGCCTCCCTCTCACCCCTCTCTTTCACTTCTCTTGTACACCTCTTTGTACCTCTTTCCTCTTTTCTTGCCCCTCTCTTGCACCATCTGTTCTCTCTTGCCCTGTCTTTCCCCTGTCTTGCCTTGTCTTTCCTCTCTCTTGCCCCACTCTTGCCCCTCTTATGCCTATCTCTTGTCCCTCTCTTGCCTCTCCCTTGCCCCCTCTTGCCCCATCTTTCCTTTCTCTTGCCTCTCTCTTGCCCATCTCTTGACCCTCTATTTCCCATCTCTTGCTCCTCTCTTGCTTCTCACTTCCCTTTTCTTGCTCTTCTCTTTTGCCCACCTCCTTTCTTCATGCACCCTCTCCTCATTTCTCATTTCTCCTCACCTCCTTTCATTTGTGTAGAGGAAGCATGGTGGCGCAGCGCCGTCAGGCCTCAGGCTGTGTTTAAGGGCTTCATTAAAAGGAATGAGTCTTGCTGATCAAGGATGCAGGAAGACATGATGGTCCAGCTTATCATCCTTTGTTCCGTCCTCTGTCTCTCGCTCTCTTCTATCAGACGCCGCTGTAATATAATTGACTCATATTCAATGCCAAGGAGCAGCATCGACTTCCCAGCTTACGACAGACAGGAAATGAACGTCTATTACCTTCACATTGATTTGTTCTTATGTACCGCAGAGAATGCAGCCATATGGAATAAGCACAGGAATTATAGTGTCTGAAGAGGTTAGGTTAAATGGATGGATATACGAGGTGTGTGTGTTGTGAGAGATACAGAGTTTGCAGCAGTGAGAGGGTTAAATTGGCTCACTTTCTTTGAGCTGAAATTCTACAGACACACTGTCAAATCTTCCTACCATGGTACAGCTGGTCTTTAGCAACACATGATGTCATCTGGACGGACACACACACACACACACACACACACACACACACACACACACACACACACACCCATAGACACCTAAGCTCATGCGGAGCCAGAGCCCACTTTAGAGAGCTGCACTTCTCTCTCTCTCTCTCTCTCGCTCTCTCTCTCCCTCTCTGTCTGTCTCTGATGTGTCCTATCTATTTTTCCTCAGCTCAGCTGTTTAACAAGTCTATCCTCACATCTTCTATCAATCTTTGTACAGTTACGTATTCCCCTTTGCTCTCTTTCTTTCCTCGCTCTTTTCCGTATGCTCTCTATATCTGTCTCTATCTACCTCCCACCTTCTCTCTCTCTCTCTCTCATATTGCTGTTTTGCTTGGCTGGGCACGGTCTGGTGACAGGCAGTGCTGCTGTGGTGGCTTCTCTCTCTTTCGTTCTCTCTCTCTCTTGCACTCACTCACTTATCGCTCGTTCACTCGCTCTACTCCCCCCTTCCTTCGCTGTCTCTTCAGGCAGACTAAACAATCCCAGACAGAGTGTGTTTGCTCTCACGTGCAAGGCGCCTCAGGAGATCTGGGTAACGGAGACTGTGAGCCCTCTAGTGGCTGCATCACTCGCTCCAGGTGAAAGTTAACCCTGGAGTACCACACTCTGTGTACACACACACACACACAGATCTTGGAAGGAAATGAAAGCTCAGTGGAATTGTCATTGCACACAAATACACGCTGGCTGTGAGGCATTGTTTCAATGTGGCTGGATGGTGCCATTATAAAAGTAGTCTGGTTGGTGGATGGTAAAGGTGGTGTTTCGGGTTAGAGGACGACAGGCGTGTTTGTTTCAGAAGACAGAGTTGATAAGAGTGGGTGCATTTTTATGTGGGTGGTGAGAAAAGAGATCCTAGAGGGCGGTGTTGTTTTCAGTCATTAAACACAAGGAAGAGGAGAAGGCTGTGCGTTTTCTTCTGGAAGCCTGAGAAGCCCTGAGAAGGTGATGCTGCTTCTGAGGGAAGGTGGTGGTGTGGCAAATGGAGGACAGCAGGTTGTGTTGGTTGATATGATTAAAGAGTGGATGGGAAATGGTAGTTAGCACCATGGTAGCTAGTGGATGGGAAAGGGTAGTTAGGGTGGTTGCACTTTTGTGTTTGGAGCACTGAGAAGGTGGTTGTGTCCCAGTGGCAGGAGAGTGAGGTGGAGATGAGCACCATTTTTTTTCCACCACGCAGTCGTTTTAGATGGACGACTGCGTGGTGGAGATAAAAAAAAAAAAAGAGTAGGACTGAGAAGGTGGTGTTGTGTCATATGCCTAGAAAATGTACCAGAGATGGTGGTGATGTGTCAGATTATGGGCCGAGTGGCTTTTAGTAGGGTGGTGCTGCTTCATATGGATATAAACGCTGGACGGTAGATGGGTGGTGCTGTCCCTTATGAGTAGGAGATGATGTCTTATTGGTTAGAGAGTGGACTAGAGATGGTGGTGCTGTTCCAGATGGAAAAGATGGTGCTATTAGACATACTGAAGAAAGTGGTGGTGTGTCAGTTGAAGAGCAGAGGGTGGTGCTGGTTCATATGGATAACGTGAGGATGGGGAAACGGCAAAACCGAGTCACTTTACACCTGCAGCGAGCATCAATCATCTGAGCCTCAGAGCTTTGTATAGAAACGGTCTGAAATTGTGGCTCTCCCTCCTCCTGTGCCCTTCTTCCTGCCCTCCCTCTGCTTCTTCTTGCATGACGAGGGCGGAGCGACAGATGAAGGTGATCACGTTTCACTCCCCCCTTATCTTTTAATAGCCTCTCCTTGTGTTTGGCTGCGTCTGATAGGAATACAATACAGGCCGCGTCGACTGGCTTGGCACGCTGATGGATCGCCACGGCTCAAGCACATTTCACTTAACATTACCTCCAACCTGAAACACACATCCACATGCGTGGGTACACAGACACAGAATGTAGTGAAGGTTGACGATGCCCCGAAGTGTCTGCTCATCCAGACCGTCCTCTTCTCTTAAGTTTCAGTTGTAAACTTTTCTTTTAATCTCGTGGTGAAATGATATCTGCGTCCGTAATCGAATACGCCAAGTAAACTGGAGTATAAGCGGCAGCCTGGTGAGAAGAGACGACGCAGCCTAATATTCCCATAACTGCTCTTAACCCATAAGCGTTTATGTGTAACCGAAGCATCGTCTGCTGCAGCAGGAACCGGTGGGGGCTCTCAGATCTGCCGAGGAACACCAGGCTTTTATTTGAAGAGTTTAGGCAGAGTTACACAGCTTAACGAGACTGTTCCATATCAGACTGATTATAATGTGCTTTAGCTGTAAACTATATTGCAGGAGTCATTTTACCACCAGTAGCTGGCACCAAGCTCCTTCCTCTCCATTAGTTCCTCTCTGTATCTGTCTGGTCTCATTTTTCCTGTGTTAATTATGTCCTGTTGGAGCTAGGGTTTGGCTTTGCTGTCAAGATGCAAATAATACAGATCAAGATAGCTGACCAAGGGCCGCTAATGGAGCCACAAATTCCCAAGAAGTCTATCTTTTTTTGTGCTAGAAAGATGTACGCTTTTCTGCAAAAAACAGACAATGGTTATCGATTTTGATTAGAAATAAACCAAAACACCCACATCCACAGGGTAGTTACTAATCTAATAATTGTTGCAGAAACCCTCCATTTACAGATACTCATACAAATTATTGTTAATTACGCCTTCCTTACTTTTTAAGCAACAAAATAAAATTGGCTTAGTGACCCCACATGAAGTCTCCTCCCATCTTGGTACCTTCATTAAGTGTGTACTCATGATGTAACCTAATAACAATAAATTATGTTGTTGCCCATCTACTGTCTATATCTATAGATTAAAGCACATTGATTTCTTCTTTGTTATCAGATCTCTTGGTTCTATTCATATGAAATGACGTATTGACTAATTAATTAAATGACGTATCGACTAATTAATTTTCTTTCTGTTCCCCGACCTCTACCTCTGTTTAGGTCTCTAAAGTGAACGGCTTTTCGCAGCCATCTCCTGCGACCGTGGCCACTGCCAAAAAGTCAAAAGACTGCCGCCTACCCTCCAGAACTGTGAAGTACACGGCCACCGTGACCAAAGGCCACGTCACCTACACCAAAGCGAAAAGAGAACTGGTAAAGAAAGCCAAACTGAACCACAGCAAACATGCTGCTTCTGCTGGCGGTAATCAGCATCCAGCCAGCAACGGGCACGGTGCCCAGCCCCCTCACTCAGGGAAAGCCCCAAGTGGCAATGCAAAAACCCGTAAACAGGTGCTGTTATCACACGGGCTGCACAGCGCAGCCAATGGGGGCAACGCTGTTCGCTTCAACGGGAGGATCAATGGACTCCATAGTTCCAAGGAGGAGGAGCTGGAGGACGAGAGCCGGCAGGGGCGGCAGGGTCTGCGCAATTCCAAACGCAGGATGGATACAGGACCAAAGCTTATGGAGCCTAAGTCCAAGGTCTTGTTCTCAGAGGCTAAAAAGCCTAAACTGGCATCACATCCTGTCGTGGAGACGCGCAGCAAGAAGGTGCTAAACCAGGACAAGGCTTCAACCGCCCTTGCTAATGGGCACAGCATCACAGAAACAGCTGCCTCACCCACACCAAAAACAGGCCCCACCCCTGCCCCAGCCTCACCAGCTGCCCCCGGCTCCGCCCACCAGAGCCCAGCCAACCCGGAGCCAGCAAGGCAACGGCCTAAGCGTGCCTCAGCCGGGAGGCTAATGTTTATCCACAGAGCACAGCAGAGGGTCAAGAGCTGGCATGCTAACTCTAATGCTAACACTACCTCAACCAGCAGGCCCTTGAGAGGGTCAGAGCCTCAGACCACACCTTACCGGGTGGAGCGGGAGCGCGAGAGGGAAAAGGAGAGAGAAAAGGAGCGGGAGAGAAGCCGGGCAGGCCTGGCAGCATTGCCTGAGGTTCCTGTAATGAGGCCCAACTCAAGGGAGTTTCAGGATCCACTGGTGTACCTGGACACGGTGCGAGAATGTGCAGAAGCGAGCGGGCTGTGCCGAGTGGTCCCGCCTCCTGACTGGCGTCCCGAGTGCAAGCTAAATGACGATATGCGCTTCGTCACACAGGTGCAACGTGTGCACAAGCTCGGCCGCCGCTGGGGGCCCAACGTCCAGAAACTTGCCTGCATCAAGAAGCACCTCAAATCTCAGGGCATCAGCATGGATGAGCCGCCAGTCATCGGTAAGTTTTTCCATGCTCTTAAATCAGTCAGAATAACCCACTTGCTCCAGATGAAGAAGAAGAACCAGGGTTTATTATTGACACACAAGCCAAAACACCACATAAAGAGCATCACAGGCTAATCATGTGACTTTACCGCAGTAACAACACATGCTAAGATACAAGACAAGACTGCTGTCAGCTCTTGTTAGGAATCAGTAACTCACTTAAATTGCCTGTCTGTTTTGGGTTTGCCTGAGGCATTCCTAAGCATTTGTAGACTTCAGAAAGCTGCCTCTAAACTTTCGTTAACCAGCTACTGTGTGTGTTGTCGAGGTCCAGCAGGTTATACGGTTAGTATCTGGTGTTTACTGAGGCCCTACAAATACAGCTGCAGTGTTGGAGACGTTCCAGCTGCAAAATTAAACTCTAGGACGTCGACCCGTGTTCTTGCTCTTGTTGAATTTCCTTTTTTTTTTAGTTTAATGACATAAAGATAGCTTGCTGTTTTATTATATTTACAGAACTGGTAAATGGGATGAATTGCAATTCTGTTACCACCAGTAACACCAAATCTGTGCAACTGGGAACTCTCGCTAGTTGCTGTAAGGAATGAAAAACAAGCTTTTTGATCATGGTTCCATTTTCTTTCACCTCAGTTTGCCAACACTTTATAAAAGATGAGAATATACTTTTTTTTTTTTTTTTTTATCCGTTTATAGCTACAGATAACTTTGTGGAACTCCAGGAAACACATTCCCTCAGCCATTTTTCTTTCTGTTGAATTCAATACATTTTTAATCATGTTATGGAGAAACCAGAAAGGGATCATTTTAAAAATTGAAATCTTCACCCCTTGACTGTTAGACAACACTGACACTGGAGACTCCTTCCAAAAAAAAGGGAAGGATTTCACTGTCTATGCAAGAATTAGAATTTTGTGTTCAGATGGAGTGTAGAAATGCTTCCAAGTTCTTGCATTCTTCAGGGTTTTCTAAGGTTAATGTGTTTTCCTTGTTTTGGTTTGTTAGAGTGATTGGGGTGACCACTTTTAATCATGGAGATGTTTTGCAGCAGGAGCTTCATTAATTCTGCTGAGTAATGAGGTTCACTTAAAAAGGGGGAAAATTGATGATGTAGGTTTTCAGGCAGGGGTTTGTTTTTAAAGAAAAATGCTGATTAGTTAGAGAAGGTCAAAAGGATTGGAGTATTATTATTAATAGAAGATCTTGTCATCAGTTCTGGCAATAAATGTCTTCAAGATTAAGAGCTAAGCATACTTATTCTCTATGATTAAAGTAGAATGCTTGCTTGATGAAAGCCTCATTTCCCTATACAGGAGGCTGCGAGGTGGACCTGGCACGCTTCTCCGAGCTGGTCAGTGACATGGGTGGGATGCAGAGGGTGATGGATCTGAAGAAGTGGAGCCGTTTGGCGGATCTGCTCCGAATCCCGAGGTCAGCTCAGGAACGGCTGGCTAAGCTCCAGGAGGCCTACCTGCAGTTCCTGCTCTCCTACGACCAGCTTTCTCCGCACGAGCATCGCCGCCTCGAGCACGACGTGCTGGCCGAGAAGGAGATGCTGGAGCGTCGGCGGGGGCCCCTGGAGGGTCACTCAGAGAGCGGGAACGGCCACGCCCTGGTACTGCCGCGCTATGAGCCCAAAAACGGGCTCCACGGACCAGGAAAGGAGCTGGAGACGCCGCGGAACCCCGGACGCCGCAGACTCTTCTCTCATGAGAAGAAAAAAGAGGGCCATGTAGGAGAGGAAGGAAACGAAGGGGTTCTCAGTGACCAGCACAAGTGTATATATAAGGTAATAAATAAGTTCATTCATTTTGTATTGTATTTCTTTGGGTTAATTTTATTTGGCCCCAAAAAGCCTAATTTGGTCAGAAATTCACTCCAAGCTCATGTTCTCACACATACTCTACTCAAATACCTACCATACTGCTTAAGGAACCCACTGGGCTCTTATTTAGAGGGAGGTGTGTGTGTGCGTGTGTGTGTCCTCGTCCTCCCTCTACACTGTACCTGGCTTTCCATCTTTAATTCGATTTTCTAATTGAAACCCTACGCCTGCTGCGCTTTCATACACCAAGTGACACACACACACACACACACACAGAGGCAGCATTTCTACTGGGTTTTTTATATCCAGCTCAAGTGCAGGCAGATTTATAGAGCGCTTCAAAAGCGCCTTCTATTTTCCTGACTGCGTCTCAGGGAGGGTTTATGTTAAGGGTGATCTCTCTCTCTCTCTCTCTCTCGCTCACTCTTTGTCTCTCTGTCTCTCTCTCCCTTTGTCTCTCTTTCTCTCTCTGTGTGTCTCTTTCTGTCTCTCTCCCTTTGTCTCTCTGTCTCTTTCTCTCTCTGTGTATCTCTTTCTGTCTCTCTCTCCCTTTGTCTCTGTCTGTTTCTCTCACGCACACACACACACACACACACACACACTTCTGCATGATAATGTAGTGGCTCCAGTTCTTAGGGCCCATGCTGATTCCATCTGTTCCCCTACTCCACGATCCGCTCCGTCTCACACGGCACACATCTCAAGTCCGGCATCATCAAGCGCATGTATTAAAGACACGTGTACACACACTTACACAGGGACAGATCGCTAACTGTTACGCTTTTCTAGAAATTAGAAGCAAGATTCTTTAAACACTAAACTCTTGTCGTAAGGCTGGAAAGTGATCTTCCTTTCAAAAACGTGTATTTACTGAAATACTCTCAGCGTCACTAGATCAGATCTGTTAGTATTTCACTTTTCTTTAGCATTCTGTAGATTACGTCGATCTAGTGATTATGACCGCTGCACGGAGTTAGCCTAGCTTCCTAGTATCTTAGCCTAGCATGCTGAGCCTCCGTATGTGTCCTCTGTTTGCTCTGCTGTTCAGCATAGGGCTTGTAGATACTCCATGATGTCATTATTCTCCTGACTTTTAACAACAATACCGGTTTTCCATCTGGCGTTCAAAAGGGCGGAGCTCGGGTCTGACGGTCTCCATGACAACCAATCAGTGAACTCATTTGTGTGTCCTAAATTCCTAAATCATGTATCGTGTGATGTCCGTTAAAATGAGCGCAAGGTCTGAATGAAAAAATGTGTTGTGGTGATACTGAGTGTGTGTGTGTGTGATATTCCAGGGGAGATCGGTGTCTTTGACCACTTTCTACAGAATAGCCAGGAACACGTTGATGATGTGCTTCAATAAGGAACCCAGAGCATCGGAAGTCGAGGTATTTTTGTTGTTGTTGCACTTTCCATTGATTCCTTCATGAACCTCAGGCTTAATGTCAGTAATTAGCTCTAATCCCGCCGCTAGGTTTATTGCTGCTAAGTTAATTATGCCATTATTGGCTTGCAAATCATTTTCTGCTGTAGCCGCGCTTCATTGTTTTCCGCTACTCTTTTGTAGCAAGAGTACTGGAGAATAGTGGAGCAGAGGGACTGCCACGTAGCGGTGCATTATGGGAAAGTGGACACGAACACACACGGAAGCGGCTTTCCCGTGGGGAAGTCAGAGCCTTTCTCAAAGTGAGAGCTGAGTCCTCTATCTACCTGATTATGTATTGAAGACACACACACACAGAAGAAGAGAGACAGAGAGGAGGAGAGACACAGAGTGGAGGATGGACGGACGGACAGAGAGAGTGAGGGACAGTGAGACAGACTGAAATACATAGACTGAGGAAGAGAGACATCGAGACAAATTGGGAGAGAGACAGACTGAGATACATAGACTGAGGGAGAAAAACAGTGAGACAAATTGGGAGACAGACAGTGAGACAGAATGAAGGAGAGAGGCAGAGACAGTGAGACAGAGATACACAGACTGAGGGTGAGACAGACTGAGAGAGAGAGAGGCAAACTGAGATACACAGACAGTGAGAGAGACAGAGAGAAAGAGAGAGAGAGAGACAATGAGAAAGACAGAGAGAGAGTGAGACAGACAGAGACAGTGAAAGAGAGAGAGGCAGACTGAGATACACAGACAGAGTGAGTGAGACAGAGAGAGAGGCAGAGACAGTGAGACATGTAGACTGAGAGAGACTGACTGTGCAGTGGAGTTTTGTCAACTCAGATTTTTTCCCCTCTTTTTATTTAGACATGGATGGAACCTCACTGTCCTCCCTCACAACTCCGGCTCCATCCTGCGTCACCTCGGTGCCGTGCCCGGTGAGTGTCCACCTGCTGCTGAGTGTCCACCTGCTGCTGCATGCCATCATCAATCACCAGTGTGTGTTCACACCACAGATTATTTATATTCTCTCTCTCTCTCTCTCTCTCTCTCTCTCTCTCTCCCTCTCTCAGGGGTGACTGTTCCCTGGCTGAACATTGGCATGGTCTATTCTACCTCATGCTGGTCACGAGACCAAAACCGCCTTCCATACATTGATTACTTACACACTGGTGCTGACTGCATTTGGTAAGTTTTTTGCAATTCAGGGGGAAAAAAATTAAAGGGGCGGTGTGTCATATTTAAATCCTTCTGCTGTGTGAAGAGAGCTGAATTCCAGTTTAGAGGAAAATATTGAGTCCTTCCTGTACCAGCATTCAGCCTGCTGAAATTATAAACGCCTCTTTAATTGCCTTTTATGGAGCTCATTTCTGGGCCAGAAAAATCATGAACTTGGTTCAGACAATACACACTGCAGCCTTAATACTGCTTCTTTAAATATCAAATATTACACTGGAGTAAAGTGAGAGAATGCCTGATTTTTTTTTAGATTGTGTAGAAATTCTTTCCTTTAAGTGGTCAGTGTGGTCAGTGTGGGTGCTTTTACAAAGCACTTTCACTAATATATTTTTTTTAACTGGAGCACAGCACTTATAAAAATTAAAAGAAATTTAGGAAGCACTAGAAGAAGAAAAAAAACTCGATGTTAATGCTAGCAAGACGGATTTTCCATCACTGGATCAGAACTTCCACAATCTTATTTGTTATATATGTGTGTATACACACACACACACACACACACACACACACTGTATAAACATATATAGGGAATAAGTATGAAATATCTTCATGGGGAAGTGAAAAACGAGTCATAAATACGATAAAGGACAGCATTAGAGTTCTGGGTTTGATGACGAGGTTCAGTGCTACAGCTGTGTTGTGGATCATTCGAGAGAGAGGGAGATGGAGGGAGGAAGAGAGAGAGAGAGAGAGAGAGAGAGAGACAAAGGAAGATGGCGGGAGAGAGATGGAGAGAGGAAGGGAGAGAGAGACAGGGAGATGGAGGGAGGAAGAGAGGGAGAGAGACAGAGGGAGATGGAGGGAGGGAGGGAGAGAGAGAGAGAGTGGGGGAGGGAGAGATTGAGTGTGAGTGGGGGGAGAGAGATGGAGCGAGAGAGAGAGAAAGACAGAGACAGGGTCAGAGAGAGAGAGATGGAGGTAGACAGAGAAATGGGGAGGAGAGAGAGAGATGGAGGGAGAGATGGAGAGGGGGAGGGAAGGATAGAGAAAGGGAGAGGGAGAACCTTGTTGAGGAACTCTAGAGGAAGCAGGACTCTGTGTGAAAGCATAACTGATCACAGCATGTGCCGCTCCTGTGAGACTGTGTGTGTGTGTGTGTGTGTGTGTGTGTGTGTGTGCGTGTGTGTGTGAACTGACTCATCAAATAAAAAAAAAATTTTTTTTTTAAATGCCAGTTGCTATGGTAGCACACAGCTGGCACAGGAGTGCTCCTTTTCTCTAGTGACACACACACACACACACACACACACACACACACACACACACACACACACACACACAGCTGATGCAGGGCTTCTCACTGTGCTGTTCAGGTATTCGATTCCTGCTGAGGAGAAGGCTAAGCTTGATAAAGTAGTGCACACGCTGCTGCAGGCCAACGGCACACCGGGACTCGAGATGCTGGAGAAGAACATAATGGTGAGGGAAATTACACACACACACACACACACACACACACTATTTAATAATACCAACTACACACACACAACGGATATAAGTTTCAGAGAAACTCATAAATACTCAATTTTCCATCTTTCTTTTCTTCCAAACACTCTGATCAACATACACACACACACACACAGTGAGACAGACTGAGATGTACAGACTGAGATAGAGACAGTGAAATAGATTGAGGGAGAGAGAGACAGAGACAGTGAGACAGGCAGTGAGAGAGAGAGAGACAGACAGACAGAAAGAGCGAGATGGTGAGACAGACTGGGAGAATGTGAGAGAGATGGAGACATTGAGACAGATACAGAGAGAGGCAAAGACAGTGAGACAGACAGAGACAGTGAAATAGTCTGAGGGAGAGAAAGACAGTGAGTCAGGCAATGAGAGTGAGAGAGAGACAGTAAGACAGACTGAGAGATTGTGAAAGAGACAGAGACAGTGAGACACAGAGAGTGGCAAAGACAGTGAGACAGTTGGAGAGAGAGACAGTGAGGTACACAGACTGAGGAAAGACAGTGAGACAGACTGAGATACACAGTCTCAGGAGAGAGACTGAGATGCACAGATATAGAGAGAGAGACAGAGACAGTGAGACAGACTGAGATACACAGATATAGAGAGAGAGAGACAGTGAGACAGACTGAGATACACAGTCTCAGGAGAGAGACTGAGATACACAGATATAGAGAGAGAGACAGTGAGACAGACTGAGATACACAGATATAGAGAGAGAGACAGAGACAGTGAGACAGACTGAGATACACAGACTAAGAGAGAGAGACAGACTGTAAGACAGAGAGAGAGAGAGACTGTGAGACACACAGATGTGTGTTCTTGTGCTAATTATTAATAATACACTATATAGCAAAGCGATAAAACACACACACACACACAGCAGTAATAATATTTCAACACAGTTAGACATAAATGGTTCTATTAAAGTTAATATAATATTAATAATGAAACTGTGTGTGTGTGTGTGTGTGTGTGTGTGTGTAAGATCTCTCCGGAGGTTCTGAGTCGTGAGGGGATTAAAGTTCACCGGACGGTGCAGCAGAGCGGTCAGTTTGTGGTGGTTTTTCCCGGCACGTTCGTGTCCAGAGTGTGCTGCGGCTACAGCGTGTCAGAGACGGTGCACTTCGCCACGCCGCAGTGGATGAACCTGGGCTACGAGGCTGCCAAGGTGAGACGCATAACTCTGCCCTTTGCTGCCACCTGCTGGACTCATGGGTTACAACACAAACAGCATCTTAAAGGAGAAGTTCACTTCCAGAACAAAAACCTACAAATAATTTCCTCACCCCCTGGTCATCCGAGATGTTCATGTCTCTCTCTCTTCAGTCGTAAAGAAATGTTTTTTTGAGGAAAAGCTTCCAGGATTTTTCTCCATATAGTGGATTTTGATGGTGCCCGGGAGTTTGACCTTCCACAATGTAGTTTAAATGCAGCTCCAAAGAGCTCTAAACCATCCCAGCCCAGGAAGAAGGCTCTTATCTATCCGTACCATCGCTCATTTTCTTAGAGAAATAAAAACTGTATACTTTTTAACCACAAAAGCCCGTCTAGCCCTAGCTCTGAGATGCGTGTCTGCGATGCTACGTACTACATAATCACATCGAAAGGTCACGCGTAATGTAGGCGGAGCTACAGACCAGTGTGGAGAAGGACGACTAATGTGGAGAAGGAAGACCGCTCCGAAGTTGGTGTGTGTGGAATAACACACACTTGTGTCTTTTGTTTGAAATGGTCAGTTCGTGTGTGTGTGTACCCTGGATATGGAAATCGTTTTATTCCGCTTGGAGATAGCGTGACTGCTCAAAAATTTCCTTTAAAAAAATCCTGAACGATTGAAGCTGTGGTCACTCACTCAGCATCTGGACATCAACTCACCCAGACATTCTCCTTCTAGCTTTTTATTAGTAAAGAGCGTTTGTACTTCCTTGGTCTTTTCATGGTCGCTTTGTAAACACTGGGTCTGTAGCTCCGCCTACGTCACGCGTGACCTTCCGACGTGATTAGGTAGTACGTAGCGCCGCGGACGCTCATCCCAGAGCTAGCGCTAGACGAGCTTTTGTGGTTAAAAAGTATACAATTTTTATTTTTCTAAGAAAATGACCGATGGTTTGGCTAGATAAGAGCCGCATTTATAAGATTGGAGCTGCATTTAAACTGCATTGTGGAAGGTCAAACTTGTGGGTACCATCCATGTCCACTGTATGGAGAAAAATCCTGAAATGTTTTCAGATTTTTGTTCTGGAAGCGAACTTGTGCTCTGTTCAGTCAGGATGTCAATCAGGAGTCAGGATATTCACTTCTGTCGTGTGTGTGTGTGTGTTTGTGTTTTCAGGATCTGAAATGCAGACGCATCGCTAAACCCTTCTCCATGGAGAAGCTGCTCTACCAGATCGCCACGGCCGAGGCCAAACGAGAGAACGCACTTCTGCTCAGTACAATCTCCTCTCCTCTTAAAGATCTCAGGTCAGCACCTCACACGGATTTATATTCGTTTCTCCCCAGTTCAGTTCAATTCTATTCATTTTTATAGCAACTTTTAACAGTGGACATTGTCCAGAAGAAGTCAGGAGGGTAAA
>NC_080721.1:10151049-10196049 GCF_019097595.1 Hemibagrus wyckioides | reverse complement strand
ATGTGAAAATAGTTTTTTTTTCTTTTTTATTTCGTTTTCTTGTGTACATAATCCTGTAAATGTGTGTTTAAAATACTTGAGCCTCTGCCTCGAGGTGCCAGGAAGAGGAAACGAGATGAAAAAACACGCCACGAAGAAACAGCCTTACCTTTCCGTTTCTTCATCCGGCCGGAGCGTGTGAGTGTGTGTGAGTGTGTGTGAGTGTGTGTGTGTGTGTGTGTGTGTGTGTGTGTGTGTGTGAGTGTGTGTGAGTGTGTGTGAGTGTGTGTGAGTGTGTGTGAGTGTGTGTGAGTGTGTGTGAGTGAATGAGAGAGAGAGATGGAGACATGTACAGGGTTCCTCTGGCATCGTGGAGAAAATCTGAAGTGCTGCTTAATATCGCTATAAATAAGATATGGAGTAGCGATGCCCCCTCTTTACCCCCCACTCCCCCATTCCAGGTTTCTTGTTTTTTTGTTTTTTTTTAGCTTTACTTTTTTAAAGAAAAAATGACTTAAAAAAAAAAAAAAAAAAAAAAAAAGGTTTTTACATTTTCATTACTGAAAATTCAACAATGTAGTAGCTTCTCATATTGCACTGAGCTTGCCAGTGATGACTGTCAAGGAAAAAAAACAAAAACCCTATAATCCAGTTGTCGTCCTTTCCAGAAGACTGAACTGTTTTAGGAATATTTAATGAAAACCAAGTCAGGTTTTTGTTTTTGTTTTTTTTCAACAGGAATAAAAATAAAAAATAAACACGGTTGTCGAGTTTTTATGGCCTTAGACAATGTATTTTATTCACTTTTTGCTGTTTTTTTATTTTTTATTTTATTTTATTTTTTGAAAGGTTGTATATCAGATTTGCTCAGTTAATTTATTCGCACTGCATTTCAGCCTTTCCACACACACACACACACACACCACACACACACACACACACACACACACACACCACACACACACACGGGAAGATTTCGTGTTTGTTCTATTGCCAGTTTTGTTTTTTGTTGTTTTTTTTTTACTTTTCAAGTTTGTACTCAAGGTTTAATAAAAACTTACGGACAGTTTGAAGACGTTTCAGTTTGTCTGGGGAATATTTTCAGCTAAATCTTTTGCTTCTCTTCCTCCTCCTCCTCCTCCTCAGTCCTGAGTCCTGAGTCCATTGTTATAAGTGTGAATGCTGCCGTCCGCCCTGATGTTGGGGGTGGTGAGTCCGAGTCAGGGTTCCGTCCAGTTCTTTCCACTCCAACTTTAAACTATCTTTCTTCTATACAATTTCAATTCTCAGTATCTATCAATCAGTCAGCGAATCAGTACACGCTAATACACACCGCGCTGTCCCATAATGCAACAGCGGACGGTCTGTCAGGATCAATAGCGTCCGAGTAAAATTTGTTCATTTGTTTGAATTATTGAATTATGTATTATGACATAAGTCACAGGATTCATACCAACATGGCGGAGGAACATTTGTTCAGATTGTATTCTTACTACATGTGATCAATACGTACTGTATCAACAACGCATGATTTTGGGAACACGCACCGGAGTTCAGGGAACTTTGGTTCCAGGTAAGGGAGAAAATCTACAGCGTACAGATATTCTATACGACTGTGAGACGAGGCATATACGGGGCATCCTGGTCTGGGGTGCACATACTTTTGCTCATATGGTGTATGCATGTATTATAATCAGTCGAAATAGAAATGATTATTAGTTGTGCGACATAAATAAAAGTGAGACTTTCCTTAAATTTAGCGTATCTCCTAGAACGATGCTCACTGGTTAGAAGCGTAGCATACAGTATGAGACACGCCTCACGTCAAGCTCTGGGTGCTGATTGGCTGATCACAGGCGGATATTTTTTTCTGGCTCGGATGATCGTCTGAAGCATTTTAGAGTTTATTTCCGGAGTGAATTCCACCGCCGTCCCTCCAGCATGGATTGAATCCCGACTCTTCAAACACGTGACTCGGAATCTAAAATGCGTACAATACGGCCCGAGAGTGCTTTTGTATTCCTCTGACTGAGTATATTAGGTCCATGCTGATGTTTATAGTCTCACTAGTTTTTCGATGTATTAAGGCTGGGATTTAACTTGTGCAGTTTAAGGGACCAGAGTAATAACTATTGAGCAAGAGCCATAATAATAAATAATCCGTCTGTCTGTGTTCTGTAGGGTTGTGGGGAATCTGGAGTCTAAACCAGGAGACTCAGGGCACAAGGGTGTGGGTGGGTGCGAAAACATTACAGGACACACACTCCAGACAATTTAGAGCTTCCAATCAGGAAATGTCTTTGAACTGAGAGGAGAAAACCAGAGAACTTAGAGGAAACCCATGAAGCACTGGGAGAACATGCAAACTCCACACACACAGGGCGGAGACGGGAATCAAACCCCCACACGCTGGAGCTGTGAGACAATATCACTAACCACTAAACCACCATGATGATGTCAGGATGTGTCCATAGACCATTTGGGCTATGCTTCACGGATCGTGCTTTGAAAAGCACCGGTGTGTTTAAAAGAAGAAGGATTTCACACATTCAACTCCACAAAAATGAGAAACTCCGTACGTTTTCACAGCAGGATCTTTAAAGGTGCATTTCAGTGCCTCTGACAATCCTGGAACTTTACAGACAGACAGCTCGCTCCAGTTTAGTCCAGCTCTTCGACAGCGCAGGTGCCGGTGCTTTATATAAAGCGAGCAGGTGGACTCATCAGCCGGAGTGGGAGATAATATAATATAACATTATATAATAAGAGGATCAGATAAATGCTGCATGGCACGTACCGGGGGGATTTCTGTACAATACAAAACCTCATGAGATCATAAAATACCACAACACACACACACACTGAGGGTGGAGCACACAGTTTTAAAAATGGTACTCGTTCATCTATGTGGACGAGTCACGCTTTACACAGTTCTTGGACGTCTGATCTCGTCCTGCTTGTGGGATCTTCTCCTTCTCGTCCCTGACTCCGGCCCTCTCGTCTTCCTCGTCCTCTTCCTGGGTGTCCTGGCTGGCCGAGTCGGTGCAGGTGGAAGAAAGCGAGGCGAGTTTATGCCTCAGCTCGGCCTGCGTCGGGACCTGCAGTGTGATCTCGGCTCCGAAAGACTCCACGTCCGGTTCTGGAAGAAAAAAAAGAAGAGGAAAAACAGATTTAAGGTCTAGCAGGAAGGACAGGAGTCATTTTCTGTCTCTAGAGCCCCTGCGTTCTTCTGATAATCCTTTAATGTAATTAGCACTAATTGGAAAGCCTGTTCATGCCGCCTCTCCCTCCTTCCCTCCTTCCTTCCCTGGAGTCGGATCTTCCTGGAGCACAGTAAATGTCAGCTCTGATTTAGAGACTGAGAATGAGGAACGTCAGCTCTGGAGCACCTTTAAGGATTTGAGGCATTAGTAGGAAATATCTGAACACATCACAAAACATGTGGTTTACACTCAAACTGCTCCACGAAAATCAGGTAGCAGATCACAAGATGGCAAGATAATTTCCTAGAAAGTCATTTTAATGAGTTTCAAGTCGTTTTATTAGATGCAGATTCGTTTCACTTAAATAACACAAGAGATTTCATTTCAGGATTATAATCATAAAATCATTAGAGAGTGTGTGTGTGTGTGTGTGTGTGTGTGTGTGTATGTGTGTATACCCATCATAGGCGAAGCCACGCTGTTGTCCTCTGCTCCCGAGTTGAGAAAGACATCCAGAGCCTCGTGGTCAGACATGTCCATCAGGTCCATCTGCTCGAGCATGTCCACGTTCACCTCCATGGAAGACATGCTTCCTATTGGCTCTGGAAAACCACAGGAAGTATAAACATCATCACTTCCTCTTTTCCTTCTTGTTTTTTTTTTAAACTATCCCACCGTGACACTACAGCAAGGTCAGACATCCAGCAGGAAGCTTCTTGATACTGCAGTGTCAAGTTTATTCTGTTAATCTAGAGTCCAGGATTTCAGGCTACTAGGGGCAGTATATATTCATAGAAAGAAAACACAAACACGGGGTTATTGTTTGTCCACAGAAATGTTTGTATGTTGATATCGAGCTCATTTCTGCTCCCTGAGACGCTCCAAGTGCTTGTTCATCTAAAAACTAGCTCAGATGTGATCTCCAACCAGTAACATTCTGTCCAACAGAGGGAGAAAACACACGTCTAAAACACACTGAAAGCCAACATTCATTTAGATCACAGCCAGAACATCATTCATTACTTTATACTGAATAATAAAGTCCATTTCCATTCCATGCTGGTCATTACAGGGGTCATGCTTTTTAAAAGTCATTTTAAAATGATTAAGTGTGAGTTTTCATTTCCAAGTTGCATGCTAGCCTGTTTTTCAGTAGATGTTACTGAGAAACACGTGTACTCGCCCTCTACAGGCAGGTCATTGTAACTGCAACAAAGATTTCAGGCTAAAATCAGTTGAGTTACTCCATGGATTTCTGTTCAGTCTTTTTTTTTTTTTTTTTTACAGGAAACATAAGTAAATAAATAACATCAAGTCACAAAACATAGCAAATGTTATTTTATATTGTTTTTATGTAAGCAGTAATTTACACTAAACCACGTGTCCACTAAACCAGAGATCATGACAGCTATATTAGCAACATTGCCAGTTTCCATATTTTTTTAAAAAACAACCCCAAAGTTTTACTTTCTTTTCAGTCGACTGACTGTTCAACTCTTTGTGGAAAAGGTACACACTGTTCCTCACCGTCCAAACATAATGCAGGCTCTGAGATGAACAGTGTGTCCTTAATGTCTGAAGAAAATGTGTTTGTACCCTGAAAGATAAACATTAGCGCCACTTCTCTGAGCGGTGTTTTAGGACACGAGGAAAAAAGAGCCCAGAAAATAAGCTTAGATTTGTGTTTAGCTTGAACACCGTGTGTGTGTGTGTAGTGATATAGCGAGACACAGCAGTCTGAGATGTGATTATATATAATGTAGAACAACAGCACTGATATCTGTGTGTGTGTGTGTGTGTGTGTGTTAACATTACAACACGGTCAGTTTGACTACGAGTGCATGCTGTTAGTGCAGACATCACATATGTGTGTGTGTTGGTGTGTGTGAGACGGCCACGGCGGCGGGGGACAGCGCAGAGCTGCATACCTCAGGGATGAGTTAAATCAGGGCAGCAGCAGGAGGAAGGAGGGGAAGGACAGCAGAGAGAAAGAGAGAAGGGACGTGTTAGCTACGTTCACACACGTGTGCTCCTCCGCGGCATGAGGCTTTTCTGCTTTAATGAGCAGCTGCAGGTGCTCCACTTCAAGGCATGAACATCTCCAGGCTTCCACAAGCTTCTCAGCACCAGGCGAGCGGCCGATAGAAGCTTGGCGCTGACTTCCAATTAGTTCAGATTGGCTGGAGATGTGATATGACCACGTGTAGCTGAGAAATAAGCTTCTCAATTATTATACTGTATTTTCTTATTTTTTTTATTTGTTTCTCTATTCTGATTGGTCAGAAGCGGTTGGGTACTTTTCTGTAGTTTTACACAATTTCAAGCATTATTTTTATTATTTTGCACTATTTTAAAGCCTGTAATTGTTGATATAATATTTATTTATTTATTTATTCATTTATTTATTTATTTTTATTTTATTATTTATTTTTATTATTTTATTATTTACTTTTATTATTTTATTAAGAAGAATCGGACAAGTTTTCACTTATTTCTGAAAACCTTGAACCACAAGGTGAGAGCTATGTTTTCTGAAGTGCTGTCATTTTTTTTTTATTAGTGTCTCGTTATTTCAAGATATTATCTCATTATTTTGCTGTTTATTTTGACTTAGGCAGTCACATAGAAGCTCATTGTTCCAAGATATTATCTCATTATTGTGAGACAGTAACTCATTATTTCTTGATATCCTTTATCCTGAATTGGTATCTCATTATTTCAAGATATTATCTCATTATTTTGAGACAGGTAACTCATTATTTCTTGATATCCTTTATCCTGAATTGGTATCTCATTATTTCAAGATATTATCTCATTATTTTGAGACAGGTAACTCATTATTTCTTGATATCCTTTATCCTGAATTGGTATCTCATTATTTCAAGATATTATCTCATTATTTTGAGACAGGTAACTCATTATTTCTTGATATCCTTTATCCTGAATTGGTATCTCATTATTTCAAGATATTATCTCATTATTTTGAGACAGGTAACTCATTATTTCTTGATATCCTTTATCCTGAATTGGTATCTCATTATTTCAAGATATTATCTCATTATTTTGAGACAGTAACTCATTTTTTCTTGATATCCTTATTTTGAATTGGTATCTCGTTATTTTGCTGTTTATTTTGGCTTAGGAACTCATTATTAGCACGTAGAAGCTCATTGTTCCAAGATATTATCTCATGATTTAAATTAGTAACTCGTTATTTTACGATATTATCTCTATTTTGGCTTAGCCATTTATTTTAAGATATTATCTCATGATTTTGACATAGTCAGTCATGACTTCAAGATTATTTCATTATTTTGAGACAGTATCTCATTATTTCATGATATCCACATTGAGTTATCCATTATTTCAAGATATTATCTCATGTTTTTGACTCTTGCCATTTATTCTGACTTGGTGCCTCTCTGTATGTATGAATGAGTCAGTCAAGCTAGTATCTCATTTTTTTTGACTTAGTAGCTCATTAATATTATTTCCTAACTTATTTTGATTCGTTATTTTGATTTAGCAACTCAGTATTTTGGGATAGTAACTGATTAATGAGTAATAATGAGTTAGCAAGTTATGAGTTACTAACTCTCTCAGCCCTCACTGTCCAGCATGCCTTGTGTTCCAGCACTGACCTGTTCAGCTGCTCTCTTACACACAAGTGACAGGAGGGGAAAAGTGCACAAGTCACAAGGAAATGACATTCAAGACAAGGCCAAGCTAAAGGGTTGTGCATCTTATTGACTTGGGTGCTGAGCTCCCGGCAAAACTCATTCTCAGTAAGGGGCAGCTAAGAGCTTTAGAGAGCAGTCTCTGAAGAACAATCTTCCTGAAATATAACATGTTCTTCACATCCAAACGTCTGGGTACACTACTGAGAAGAGTCATTTCATCTGTTAGGACTATAGTATGATATGCATTGAGGACAATAAGTTAGTAATAAATCATAGAGATGAATATTAATTATATTTTTTTATAAGCCATGGCATCTCTGTATTAGAATTATTTACATTTCCAGTCAAAAGATTTTGCACCCCTGGAGTTTTAGTACAGTTTAATCACTATTATTGTCACAAAATATGTTTGTTTTTGTTTGTAGAACACATTAACTGGTCAATCTCAAATCTCAGTTTGACTTAATAATGAATTCAGCCCCCTGTCTGATCCTGTGAGGAGCTGTGAGGCGGAAACAGTAAATAAGATTAACACATTAAAATATTTGTTTATGGATTGATGCTTCTTCTCCAAAAATAAAGATCATTCCATGCAACTACAATCTTAGAAACAATAACATAATACTAATAAATGCACATCAAACACTGAGCTGCTGAATGATTCCTGTCTATTTACTGCTGGCCAATTCCTGAATGACTCCAGAATGATTTCTGAACGACTACTAGATGACTCCTGAACAACTCCTAAATGAGTCCTAAATGATTCCAAGTGACTCTGGAACATTTCCTAAATGATTCCTGAATGGACTCCTAAACAACTCCTGACTGACTCCTACACAATTCTAGACCAACTCTGGCACAACTCCTAACTGATTCCTATAAGACTCTGGACTGACTCCTGAACGACTCCTGACTAATTCCTACACAATTCCATACCAACTCTGGCACAACTCCTAACTGATTTCTAAATGACTCTGGTCTGACTCCTGAAAGTCTCCTAACTGACTCATTGCTCAGTTCAATACAAATTGAATAATAAATACCTTTTGATTCAGTTATACCTATTTCTTGATTCTTTTTTTGTTTGTTTTAGTGCATTTATTTAAAGTAAGTCATTTAAAAAGCTTAAAAATGGGTTTTCACAAGCTTTTGACTGTCAGTGTAAATTATTGTTTGTATGAAATATACGATATATACAGTAAGGATATTCAGATAGGGTTTTTATATGGGGAATAAAGAAACTTGAGCTGTGATAAGTTATTCCCAGTGTACGGTTTGTGGTAGTGGACTCTGACGTTTGGATCCTCTACAAATCTACATTATAATCTCATTAATATTTGTGTGTGGATTTTTTATTCCTCACTGCATTCCCTCTAAACGTTTCGTTCACCTCTCCTCTCTGCGATCTGCAGGTAGCTGGTGGACAGGTAATGCTCCATGTCCTGCTGAAACGCCTCCTCAAAGAACTTCTGCCTGTCTTTCAACTTCACCTGCTGCTGTCCTGACTCCGCCTCCGGGACCTTCTGAGCATGCTCCGAGTCCAGCTCCGCTGTGATTAGTGGAAACACGAATAAAGTACAGAGGTAAAATAACACTGACCACAAACACGACAGCACACCAGGGTTTCTGTTCATGACTTGATTTAAATAAATAATCTAAAGAAAATACAATAAATAAAAAATATATCAATTTTAAATCATTTTAGGTTATAGAGGCACATTTTCGTGCACAGAGCAGCACCTATATGGCACTTCAACATATTTCCTTTCATGTAGCGGAAGCCTAGAGGGCATTTCATCAGGTTTTTTGATGGCCAGTCATTAATGCACATGTTCACCACACGTCGTTTGACTAAAATAGCAAATAAAAGGGTGTCTATTTGAGTTCTAGCTCCTACAGGGGCACTATAGAAGACTTCATGGTGCTTTAATGTGGAGTAGTGGTCAAAAGTGTAACAAAAAGTTTACATCCAAAGTGGTGTTTAAGAGAAATAACAATCCAAATGAACACTAAATCATGGGTAAGTTGATGGGGTACAGTATAAGGAAAGGAAGACTTCAGCATGTGCAGTTATTGCAATATAATCAACTTCAAGGTGGGAACAACTCCTAACTGATTCCTAAATGACTCTGGACTGACTCCTGAACGACTCCTGACTGATTCCTAAATGACTCTGGACTGACTCCTGAACGACTCCTGACTGATTCCTAAATGACTCTGGACTGACTCCTGAACGACTCCTGACTGATTCCTACACAATTCTAGACCGACTCTGAAACAACTCCTAACTGATTCCTAACTGACTCTGGACTGACTCCCGAACAACTCCTAACTGACTCGTTACTCAATCCAGTACAAATTGAATAATAAATGCCTCTTGATTCAGTTACAGCTATTCCTTGATTCAATTCTGTTTTTATTTTAGTGTATTTATCACCACTTTCAGGTGAACTTCATCTGTTGTTGATTATTTTGGTCTTATTCCTTACATTGGATCAACACTGTGGGATAGAGTCACTGAACTTACTTCAGTTAATGTATAGTAATAAGGTATCATGGTTTTGAGGGAATATTGCTGTAACTACTGAAGTAGCACTTCTGCTATAAAACACAAATACACACACATTGTTCATTTATTCACTTAACCATGCTGCAAGACAGGGGTATGATGAGACTCTAGTGAAGTGCATTACACATCTGAATGCAAAGAAATAACGAGACAATAATGCAATACTGAATAATATGTGATGAGATCCCTGTACAAATCACAGCACCAGCCTGGAGAGCAAGGACACAATCGTACAGTGTTAAAGGCATTCGGTAATTACCTCCATACAGGATAGCGGGGCTCTAGGGTTCATCACACCTCCAATTATCTCTAAGACACACAACCTCTAATTAACACATTGTGTCGTGAGAAGGTTCAGAGCCTCGGAGGCAGTTTCATTCTTTAAACCCCCTGATGGCTAAGACAGGGTAAGAGGCTGGACATGCGGATACAGCCTGTAGGCATGCGTATAGATCACACACACACACACACACACATACACACACACAGACACACATTACACACACACACACTACACACACACAGAATCAAATCTCAGCATCACTGATTAGAGTCAGAGAACAGAGAGGACTGTGGAGGAAGAATTGAATAACAGTACAGACAGGGAACAGTGAGTATCCTCATTCACAGCCTCCACACACACACACACACACACACACACACACCCTTATTCTCTCATTCTTTGTCCTCTAATCTCACTTTCCTCTCTCCTCCTGCTCTACTCTCTCCTCTCCATCTGTGTGGGCTACTGAGACTGCTCTAATACGTGACAGACCCGAGGGGCCGTCCGCCAAAAAACCTCTTTCTCTTTCTCTCTCTCTCTCTCTCTCTCTCTCTTTGTGTGTGTTTTTGTGCCTTAAATAAAACATCAGCAGTTGGACTGTTCTCTGTGTGGGTGGAAATGTGTGTGTGTATATATATATATATATACATATATATATATATATATATATATATATATATATATATATATATATATATATATATACATATATATATTATCATTTGGGGTAATTGTTTATGTGGGTTTTTTTGTATTAGATTACAAACAATTTTTGCTTTGGAAGTTTAGTAAGATTTAAATGGAAAAACACCATTTCAACCATTTTCAACCAGTTTCAATCTGCCAGCTAAAGCTCGACTGAAGCTAAAGATCCATTGCAGGTGAAACTAAATGAATAACGAATAATGAATAAATAATACTCCATATGCTTGTAAATATCTGATGAAACGGATATATTCAGTATTCAGTCATTAAGAGCGTAAGGCAGAAATGCAGGAGAAAATGTGTGGAAATAAAGGTAGGTTGTTCAAGTAGAAGGCTGAACAGCACCAGAATCAGAGAGCTGAATGACTCCTGAACAAAATCCTGAGCATTACGTAACAATTCCTCATGAATGAATCATGAAAGACTCCTGTTCAACTACTGAATTACTCCTGTACAACTCCTGACTGATATTGGTACGACTCCTGAATAATTAGTAAGTGATTCCTGTGAAACACCTGACCAACCCTGGATCAACTCCTGAACTACTTGTCAATGATTCCTGAATGACTCATTAAGGACTCCTGTTCACCTGACCGACTCCTGAACAACTCCTGACTGAACAACTCCTGACTGAACAACTCCTGACTGACTCCAGAACATCTCCTGACTGACTCCTGAACAACTCCTGACTGACTCCAGAACAACTCCTGACTGACTCCTGAACAACTCCTGACTGAACAACTCCTGACTGACTCCAGAACAACCCCTGACTGACTCCTGAACAACTCCTGACTGACTCCAGAACAACTCCTGACTGACTCCTGAACAACTCCTGACTGACTCCTAAACAACTCCTGAGTGACACCAGAACAACTCCTGACTGAACAACTCCTGACTGACTCCAGAACAACTCCTGACTGACTCCAGAACAACTCCCAACTGACTCCTGAACAACTCCTGACTGACACCAGAACAACTCCTGACTGACTCCTGAACAACTCCTGACTGACTCCTGAACAACTCCTGACTGACTCCTGAACAACTCCTCACTGACTCCAGAACAACTCCTGAACAACTCCTGACTGACTCCTAAACAACTCCTGACTGACTCCAGAACAATCCTGACTGACTCCAGAACAACTTCTGACTGACTCCAGAAAAATTTCTGACTCCAAAACAACTCCTGACTGACTCCTGAATTGCTCCTAAACAACTCCTGATTGATTTCAGAACAACTCCTGAATCTTTAATAAATGACTCTTGACCAAACCTGAACATCAACTCACTGCCTCTTGCACGACTCATCAATGACACCCGAATACTCCTTAACAGCTTGTGGATGTCTCATGGACTCCTGTTCTCTTGACTGATTCCACTGATTTCAGAATGACTCCTGAATCTTTAGTGAATGACTCCTGAACAAGTCCATATTGACTCATCAGTGATTCATAAACGGCTCTTGAAAACTCCTCAACAACCCGTGGATGACTCATGAAGGACCGCTGTTCTTCTGACTGAGTCCTGAACAATTCCAGAAGAACTCCTGACCGATTTTTTAGAATGACTCCCGAATGACTCATATCAGTGATCCCTGAAGGAATCGTGAAGGAATAATGAGGGACTCTTGTTCTTCTGACCG
Source organism: Hemibagrus wyckioides (assembly GCF_019097595.1). Classification (NCBI taxonomy): domain Eukaryota; kingdom Metazoa; phylum Chordata; class Actinopteri; order Siluriformes; family Bagridae; genus Hemibagrus; species Hemibagrus wyckioides. Next base: position 10,183,991 of record NC_080721.1, on the reverse strand, counting down.
ACTCCTGAAGGGCACCCAGTGATTCCACTACTGCAAGGCCCTGTCCTAAATAATCCCTCAAGGTCCAGACTCGTGACACATGAAATCCAAAAAGGGTTCAAACGTCCACCATGATACATCGTATGCCACGGTACGACATGGTACTTTTTATTCAGTTATGGTTCCAGTTAATGTTGTGGAACCTGTTACCCTGTAAACACATATTAGCAGCTATAAACATGTAAACACATCACATTAACATTATTATTAGTAGCAGCAGAAGTAGATGGTCATCCATGTGAACATCATGGCGGTTTGACATTAACACTAGCTCTTCCTGTAACTAGCACAACTGACGACTTCTCAGCTTCTCTATTAATGTGAGAGGTGCAAAAGAGCTAAAAGAACAGAACTTACCTGATTCTGTATCTAGATGCATCCTGGTCTAGTCATGCAGTGTGAATCAGCACGTTACACACTCAGTGGTATGTGCTTGGGAGAATCCAGACTATCTGCTGTGTGTGTTTGTGTGTGTGTGTGTTTGTGTGTGTGTGTGTTTGTGTGTGTGCTGCTCCCCCAGCTGCAAGGTTGCAGTCTGTTCTGCTGTAGTGGAACGCTTTTGTGGTTTTCATCGAAACCTTCTGTGTGTGTGTATGTGAGTGTGTGTGTGGGCATGGGCGTATGCAGGGTGGGCTATAGATCTGCACTTCCTGATCTGTGTGAGGGTGAAATACGTGAGCTGATGGACAAAAAAGATAGTTTCATACAGAAAGAACCACCTACAGGAAAAACTATTCATAGCTCTGGAGCAAACAACAACAACAAAAAAACCACACATAAGGCGTTCAGGCTGCTGCGTGGCTCGATTCGGTCTACTAAGTTTTCTGTCAGCGTTAAATAAGGAACTGCGATGAATATGAGTAGTAAACATCGACCACTTTACCAGGTCATATACGTAACATTGCTGAGTTTAAAGGTGAGGATTATTGATAGTTATAAGTTGGAATAAGGAATCGTTTTGCTATCATTAGCCACAGTGAGAATAGATTCATTATTAATAATGAGTCACTGAGTGCACTGGTAAACTCATCAGCCAATCGTGTGGCAGGAGAGCGATGCATAAAATCAAATCGCATATTTATACAGCATTGTGTAGTTTAAATAGTGACCTGGATGATGCACACTTATTCACCTGTAAAAGCCAGGTGTTGAAGGCTTCATGCACTCAACACTCACAGCTTTGCTTACCTAAAGGAAAAGGGGCGGGACTACCAGGCGCTGACGCTGGAGGAGAAAACATTTTCAAGATGGCAGACGACACTTCGTTCTTACAAACTTCATTTATATCAGCTCACGCACATTGTGTGGTTTTATTGGTTAAAGCTAGCAGCATTATGTTACGTTAAGTTGTCTTTATTTGTCACATATATATTACTGCACAATGAAATTCTTTCTTCACATATGGGGGTTGGGGTCAGAGCACATGGTCAGCCATGATGCAGTGCCCCTGGAGCAGGGTGAGTTGGAAGCCTTGCTCAAGGGCCCAATGGTGGCAGCTTGTCGGTGCTGTGGCTTGAACCCTGATTGTCCGGTCAATGACCCAGAGCCTTAACCACCTGAGATACCAAAACCCCAAAAAATTAGCTTACAGCACCTGGTATTCCAGGGCCGTCAGTAACCAGGCCTGACCTTGCTTTGTTTCCGAGAGTGGACATTCTCAGGGTGATATGGCCGTAAGCCCTTACCCTTAGCATAGTCTTAGTCTAGTGTTCAGCATTGAGTGTGTACTTCATTATTGCATCGTTACATAAAAACAAACAGCAGCTAAAATGTACTTTCTTTAATAAGTGATCAAAAGCTATGGAAGTGAAATGTTACAAATTTAGCCTAGCTAGCTAGCTAGGGTGGTATCCATGGACCTTCACACCAAGACTGGTTTCATTAGACTCTCTGAAGTCAAGTCAATTTTTGACGTTTTCTAACAGAGAACTGTTATCAATCAGCATCCGTGTTTAGCTAAATTAGCTAGGCTGCATCTAAGTAGCTGCTTTCTCAATAAAATCCCCTCATCACTACAGTCTAGAAATACACTATAGTGCCAAATGTTTTGGGACACCTCTCCAAATCATTCAATTCAGGTGTTGTTTTTCAGGGGTTGGGCTTTTAGTTCCAGTGAAAGGAACTCTTAATGCTTCAGCATTACCAAGACAAAACAAAACAAGGTCCATAAAGTGTTATGGCAATGCTAATCATTTGTGTTTATTTTTTTAAAAAAAATCATTGTAATCCGTTTGTAGATGTGGTGAAATGTTCGGGGAACTTGCTTTTGAGCAACTAAACACATTTATCTTGGATTTTTTCTCTGTCTTAAAGTTTATAAAGTAAGAAAACAAACGCAGCTTGTCATGTTCCTGAGGGGAAAAACCCACAAAGACTCCTCTCTGTTGGACGAGCTAAAAGAAGCCAAAAAAATACTATTATATTAAATAATAAATGTTTAACACACAGGATGTAGCAGAACACTGCTCTGTATTTTGTAATCAGTTGCATTCAGGCACTCTAGATGGCGATGTATAAGCTGTGTGTGTGTGTGTGTGTGTGTAAAGCCAATAATCTGCATCCTGTGTGCTTTTGAAGTGAAGTGTACTAACGATGCGCTTAGAGCCAACTTGTCCAGCAGACATCTGGACTGTGTGTGTGTGTGTGTGTGTCATTATTTGTTCCAGCAGTTCATTAAAAAGCTAAAAAAAATAAATAAAAAAAAAACGCTCCCCGGCCCGGTTGTGATGTTTTAAGCTGATTATTAGCCATTTTCTCTATTGATTTTTGCTAGGCTCTCCATCGCAACTTGGCGCATTTGCTTGGCACGCTAATGTCCACTAGCAATCTCGTGCCAATCTAAAAAGTTGTTAGCGTCCGACATTTGCCGGAACTGCCTCCGTTTGTAGGCAACGAGGCATTTTATTCTCAAATCGTCTGCTCGGTTTCTATCAGCGGCGTGTGAGAAAAGGCTTTCAGGCTTGAGCCAGCAGGAAGTAAATGCTTATTAGTGTGCATGTGGGGAGCATGCTGCCTGCTCAAGTGTTGAAGAAGAAATATATTTAGCTGTTCAGCCGAGCTGCAAATAAACTATAGGGAAGCTAGTGTGTTATCAGTGTCAGAGTTTCCTCTCTTACCCACGCCTTTTTTTCTCTCTCTTTATTTTCTTATCCAGATTCTCCCAGCATCTTGTTTTAGACTGTATGAAAGTAACATTTCTAATGCATCTTGTCTGAAGTTTTTTTTTCTCACAAAGAATAAATGATGATGGAGCTCGGATTAGTATTTGTTGTTGTTGTTGTTGTTGCCATCGTTGTGCGCTTATATACTTTTATAATTAATACATTAAAAAATATTATTTATTTTTTTTTACAAAATTTATTTTTTATTATTTATTTATTTATTTATTTATTTATTTATTTATTTATAGATAGATATCTGGGGCTGTTAGCTGTGATATTGGCTGAGCGAAATCTGAGCCATATAGCGTATAACTGATGCAGCTACTGTAACACTATGACATCTCAAAAATTCCACCTCCACCCAAAAATAAAACTATCCGATCTGCCCGTCTCGAGTAGTGTGACAGTGTGACAGGATGTGCTGTTATGGGAAAATAATCAGTGATGGGATGGTGTGATGGAGTTCAAGGTAAATCCATTACGATTGTTAGATGAGAAATTGTAAGAGAGAGAGAGAGAGCCCCGGCACATCCTGACATTTTACTTGTACCTCAAGAAATTGCCAATTTTTAATTTTTATTAATTAAAGATTTTTATAGTTATATTTTTATTAATTTATATTATTATATTATTTTTTTTATTAATTTATATTATTTTATTATATGCCAGTATAAACATGTATTCTCACCCAGCTTCTTTTTTCTTCTCTCTCTAAAAGTTAATAAGAGAAAAAATTTTATCCTGTAGATTTTCCCAAGAAATTCTTTCCTCGGACTCGTATAAAGCCCTGACACTGGAGACTCCTTCCAGAAATGAGGTAATATTAGCACAATTTCACTGGCTGGAGTACTGGACTGTCTAATATCTGGACCAATGAGAGCTCAGGAGGAGGATTGAGGATTGAGGAGGTTGAGATCTGGGTCCAGTCACCTGTCCAAAAACTAAAGACCTGTTTTTAACTTCATCATGAAAAAAATAACACAAAATGTGCTCATATTCTTTCTTCAGGAAAGATTGATGGACCTAAAGCACTTTTATCCTTTTATAGTTACATTTAATTTCGTAAAAACATTATTTCTCTATTATTTTTCAGGCTTAAACTCAGCTCCACAATAATAACTATCGCTGTGATTTGCAACATTAGCATTTCTTGCATTAGCCTTACGATAATCACCTCGCAATCACTCTCTATGGCAACGTCCTCGACTGAATTTTATTGACAGTCAATTAGGCATCCTTCATACGCGTACGAATGCAAAACTGCTGCCAGTGCACCTCTGAGCAATGCTAATGGCGCCCAAGTTCATGTAACACAACAGGAACAGACGTTCGTTTAGCGAAGGCGTGTGTAGTGTGTACGCTAGTGTGTAGTGTGTACCCTAGTGTGTAGTGTGTACGGTGCAGGGTGTGTAAATGAGTGATTGAAACACGTCTCGGGGGAACGGCGGAGCTCGTTTACTGCCTTGCTCTTCCTACTTCAATAATCGTGACTGTCTTCCTCCACAACTCAGCTCAGCAAGGGGTTTTATTTATTTATTTATTTAGTTAGTTAGTTATTTATTTACCTCATGTCTGCAGATGGATCTAGAAAGTGTGTGAGAGAGATACAGAGTGATGGAGAGAGAAATGTTACCATCAATTCATTCCTCCCAAATGAAATTGACTTTATTTATTTATTTATTTATTTATTTATTTATTTAGGCTGACTAAATACATCATGAGGTGAGAGAACCGACTGTATGTCTTTCTTCATCTTTTCATCTCTTCATCGTCTCTCACCGTCATATTTCTTTTTTAATGAAATGGAAATCTTTGATGTAAACGTCTGAATTATGCGGATAAAGCCGTGTTCATTCTGTTAGATGCCAAACAGATTGTAAGAGAAACACAGAAAGAAGGGAGAGAGAGAGAGCGAGAGAGAGAGATTAAGTTGGTTCTCTATTGAAACTATAACTGGAAGTACAATGGTGTAACTGGCATTGCATAAATATTTACCCCCCTTCTACATTTACCGCCTTCTGTACTGGAACTGAAGCTAATACAGATGTGGTAGGTTAATGGTTAAGGTGTTGGACTATTGACCAGAAGGTTGTGAGTTAGAATCTCAGCTCCACCAAACTGCCACTGCTGGGCCCCTGAGCAAGGCCCTTAATCCTCAAGTTGTATAAAATGAGATAAATTCACTCCAGATAAGGACATCTACCAAATTCCAGAAATATAAATGCTGTCATTCTTTTGGCTGCTCCCTGTTTGGGGTCGCCACAGCGGATCATTTGGTCCACATGTTTCAATTTGGCACAGGTTTTTACGCCTGATGCCCTTCCTGACACAACCCTCCCATTTAACCTGGGCATGGGACCGGGACTGAGAGTTAACTCTTCAGTGGCTGGGTTAGCGCCCTGCCTGTGGATCAAACCCGGGCCATCATTGGTTAAATAATCGGTTGCATAGTGTTCATCTATGTGTGTGTGTGTGTGTGTGTGATTAAAGTGTCACATAATCTCAATATAAACACCAAAGAGCTATCAAACCAAGTTCTGTGGAAAACTAGCTTCTGAGTGGGATTATAAGGGTTTAATCTCCCAAAATTAGAACATCCCGTGTCTCACTATTAAGTTCGGTGGTTACGGTGTTGGACTACTGATCAGAAGGTTGTGAGTTGAAACCCCAGATCCACCAAATGACTTCCCCTGAGCATGACCTCATATAAAATGGGATAAAAGATGGTTAAGGATGCATGTCAAATGCTGTAAATGTAAAGAGAAGTAGAGAAAAAAAATCAATAAACAAAAAACGAATTGGTCGGAAAAGCAACTAAGAAATAGTCTCAGCACGATGCTGTCACCACCATGCTTCACTGCAGAGATGTTATTTATTAGTTTTGTTTAATTTCCTTCCTGGGTTACTCATCACTTTAGCTTAACAACAGCATCAGTTCTGTCATTATAAATATTTCTCCAGCGTCGAGATACTTCCTGTTGCTCTTCTGCTATGCTGGGTGCAATTTACCTGGAGATTGAGGTCTTTTTGGATCTTTTACAGGCTGATACAAATAATGTTTTTATGGATTTTTTCAGTGTTGTGTTCTGCTTCAACGATCTGCTTTTATGGTCATTTACATTCATGCTCAGAAAAATAACCTATTGGCATTGTACAAAGCTTACTTAATGTTTCTTCTAGAAATTTCTCAGCATTTCAGGGTAAATGAGGCACTAAGGCTTTCTTTCCAAGTGTAGTGTGCAGTTTATCGGAAAGGAAATGCATTATTTATTTATTTATTTATTTATTTATTTATTTATTTATTTATTTATTTATTTATTTATTTATTTAAAGATGACAGTATGACAAAAAGACATGCTTTATCTTGAACACTCCTTAGAAAAAAAAGAAATCCAGAACTAGGATCAAGAAGTTCAAGGATCTTCAGGTAGTTTTATTGTAATATTAATTCTCAGAGATGTTTAAAGGGGCAGGTCGAAACTCTTAGCGCCCTCTGCTGCCTGTGCGGTGAACTGCGATTGAAATAAAACCACAGATACGCGGATAAGTTCGGGTTTTCCTCCGACTTTTTAAGACGGTGGCTATATTTAATTTTTTTTAATACGTTCTTTCTCTTTAATAGTCTCGTCTCTCTCGCTGTCAGTAATAATTAAGTGTAACTATAACGACACGATTGTAATCAAATGCTGTAGAAAAACAATCACGTTAATTGATGGGATAATGGTAATAATCTCATCTGAACTGAATAATCTCTCCCTCACACACACACACACACACACCCCGCCTCCTGGTGCACCTTGTTTAATGTGATGAGTGTGTGTTGTCATGCGTTACATGCTGTGATGAGCAGCGTAGGAGTGTGTATCTGTGGGTGGACTGAGTCACGCCGCCCCTGTCACTGCCACTCAGCATCCTGCACTCGCAAAATAGGTCATATTTACACACCACAACTCGCTCCGACCTCAAAACACACACACACACACACACACACATGGATGCCTGACTCAGAGGACAATAGCTACAGAGACCACATTCAGCAAACCTCTTCATTTGATCACTTATTAGAAATTACAGGTCAAGAACATGAGATCTTATGAAGTTTTAGCTGTTTATAAAAATCTTGTGAAATGTAAACAGAGCAGAATATCCAGGTCACCATTTTCTTTGACAGACAAATATATATTTTATATTTTACCAAGAAGATGTGGAAATATTTTTACTTTCTAGCTTCGTTTGAGTTCATCATGTGTTTCATGAATAAAAAATATCATATATTGCATGAATTATACACCGATCAGCCATAACATTATGACCACCTGCCTAATACTGGTGTTGGTCCCCGTTTTGCAACCAAAACAGCCCTGACCTGTCGAGGCATGGATTCCACCAGATCCCTGAAGGTGTGCTGTGGTATCTGGCACCAAGATGTTAGCAGTAGATACTTTAAGTCCTGTAAGTTCACAGATGGGGCTTCCATGGAACTTGTTTGTCCAGCACATCCCACAGATGATCGATTGGATTGAGATTTGGGGAATTTGGAAGCCAAGTCAACACCTCAAACTCATTGTGCTGATCATCAAACCATCCCTGAACCATTTTTTGCTTTGTGGTATGGCGCATTATCCTGCTGAAAGAGGCCACAGCCATCAGGGAATACTGTTTCCATGAAAGGGTGTAAATGGTCTGTAACAATGCTTAGGTAGGTGGTACGTGTCAAAGTAACATCCACATGTATGGCAGGACCCAAGGTTTACCAGCAGAACATTGCCCAAAGCATGACACTGCCTCTGCCAGCTCGCCTTCTTCCCATAGTGCATCCTGGTGCCATGCGACGCACACACACCCGGTCATCCACGTGATTTAAAAGAAAACGTGATTCATCAGACCAGGCCAATTTCTTCCACTGCTCCATGGTCCAGTTCGTGCCCATTGTTGGTGCTTTCAGCAGTGCACAGGGGTCAGTACGGGCACCCTGACATGTCTGCGGTTATGCAGCCCCATACTCAACAAACTGCAAATGCACTGAGTATTCTGACACCTTTCTATCAGAACCAGCATTAACTTCTTCAGCAATTTGAGCAACAGTAGCTCGTCTGTTGGATCGGATCACACGGGCCAGCCTTCACTCCCCACGTGCATCAGTGAGCCTTGACCGACCAATGACCCTGTCACCGGTTCACCACTGTACCTTCCTTGGACCACTTTTGATAGATACTGACCACTGCAGACCGGGAACACCTCCACATGAGCTGCAGTTTTGGAGATGCTCTGATCCAGTGGTCTAGCCATCACAATTTGACCCTTCATCAAACTCGCTCAAATCCTTACACTTGTCCATTTTTCCTACTTCTGACATCAACTTTGAGGATACCTAATGCCTCACTTGCTGCCTAATATATCCCACCCACTAACAGGTGCCATGATGAGGAGATCACTTCACCTCTCACCTCTCATCTCAATTCCTGTATTCATTAATGCTCATTTTCATGAAGGTTGCCAATATTTTTGGAGCAGCCTGAAGTTATTATGAGATAAAACTAGCAAAAAGGCTTTTTTCAGAGGAGTTTTTGAGAGGATCCTTGCTCAGTACTGAGAACACCGAATGCAGAGGTTCATTTGAGTTCATATTGCTGTAGACGGAAATTAAAAGAAGCTGAAGAATCTCCACACCGACGCCGTTGCCATGGTTTCCGCCTCTTAACGCTGTTGGATGGCGAGTTGAAGGTTCGAGTGGTAAACGAACACGTAGGGGAAGATGCATAATCGGCCAAACAAGCAAGCAAAGAACAGTGTGTGTGTGTGTGTGTGTTCCACAGCCTTCTCCACACACTCCATCTCATGGAGGCCAGTTTCTCACTCACACAGGAACCAGACGGCTGTCATAACACACACACACACACACACTGTTCACATTTCAATTAGCTTCAGCTACTGATAATGTGGACTGATTCAGTTCTATTTTCCATCAATAAAAGGACATGAATTATAAAAAGGGCATAAAATTCTGAAGAGGTTACAGACGGCACACACACACACACACTCACAAAGAAATACACACATAAACACACATACACACAAACACAAAAGGAAACACTCACACACACACACACACACACACACAAATACACTCACAAAGAAATACACACATAAACACACGTATACACAAACAAAAGGAAACACTCATACACACACACACAAAACCACACACACATAAAGAAACACATTCACACACAAACACACATATATACACACTCACACAAACACACACACAGACACAAAGAAACACGCACATACACTTACAAAAATACACTCACTCACATGCACACACCCAAAGAAAAACACACACACACACACACACATTTCGATTAGCTGCAGCTGTGATATACTGATACACTGCTGTGGTGTGAGGTGTGAGTTGATTATATTCAGCACACAGTAAAGTGTTCAATTCTATTCACAAAAGCATTTAACAGTTTCTACAATAGATATGGGCCCTGTTGTGCGAAAGTATGTGCACCCCTGACCGTCACACCCATATGTGGGTCTTGCCACAAACACACAGCTGTCTAGAATGCCTTTTGTACAATTACCCTCAGAACTAAGAGCCACAAACAGTGTTCCAGCATCATGATGCTCCTGTACACAAAGCCCCTGAGCTCTGTGTGGTCTGGAGGTGAAGGTTGGAGTAGAAGATCTGGAGTGTCCTGCACAGAGCCCTGACTCTGACTCAACCCCACTGAACACCTCTGGGATGAACTGGAACTGGAGTCTCATCAACATCCCAACATCAGTGTCTGATCTCACTAATGATCTTGTGATCACAAATCCACACAACAACAAGAGAAGAGAAGGAAAGGAAAGAAAAAAGAAGAAAAAATTAGAAGAGAAGGGAAAAAGAAAAGAATAGAAAAAAGAAGAGAAGAGAAGAAGAAAGTGAGGTGCAGAGAAGAGAAAAGAAGAGTGCAAAAAGAAGAGAATAAAAGAGAAGAGAAGAGAATAAAAGAGAAGAGAAGAGAAGAGAAGAGAAGAGAAGAGAAGAGAAGAGAGGTGAAGAATACAGAAGAGAAGAGAAGAGAAGAGAAGAGAAGAGAAGAGAAGAGAAGAGAAGAGAAGAGAAGAGAAGAGAAGAGAAGGAAAGGAAAGAAAAAAGAAGAAAAAATTAAAAGAAGAGAAGAAAAAAAGAAAAGAATAGAAAAAAGAAGAGAAGAGAAGAAGAAAGTGAGGAGCAGAGAAGAGAAGAGAAGAGAAGAGAAGAGAAGAGAAGAGAAGAGAAGAGAAGAGAAGAGAAGAGCAGAGAAGAGAAGAAAAAAGAAGGAAAAAAGAAAGAAGAGAAGAGAAGAGAAGAGAAGAGAGAAAAGATAAAGAAAACAAAGAGAAGAGAAGAGAAGAGAAGAGAAGAGAAGAGAAGAGAAGAGAAGAGCTGATTATAATAGTGAAGGAGAAATGAATCTGGAGTGAGATGTTCAGTAAGCACATATACACTATATTGCCAAAAGTATTCGCTCACCCATCCAAATAATCAGAATCAGGTGTTCCAATCACTTCCATGGCCACAGGTGTATAAAATCAAGCACCTAGGCATGCAGACTGTTTTTACAAACATTTGTGAAAGAATGGGTCGCTCTCAGGAGCTCAGTGAATTCCAGCGTGGAACTGTGATAGGATGCCACCTGTGCAACAAATCCAGTCGTGAAATTTCCTCGCTCCTAAATATTCCACAGTCAACTGTCAGCTGTATTATAAGAACGTGGAAGTGTTTGGGAACGACAGCAACTCAGCCACGAAGTGGTAGGCCACGTAAACTGACGGAGCGGGGTCAGCGGATGCTGAGGCGCATAGTGCGAAGAGGTCGCCAACTTTCTGCAGAGTCAATCGCTACAGACCTCCAAACTTCATGTGGCCTTCAGATTAGCTCAAGAACAGTGCGCAGAGAGCTTCATGGAATGGGTTTCCATGGCCGAGCAGCTGCATCCAAGCCATACATCACCAAGTGCAATGCAAAGCATCGGATGCAGTGGTGTAAAGCACGCCGCCACTGGACTCTAGAACAGTGGAGACGCGTTCTCTGGAGTGACGAATCACGCTTCTCCATCTGGCAATCTGATGGACGAGTCTGGGTTTGGCAGTTGCCAGGAGAACTTGTCTGACTGCATTGTGCCAAGTGTAAAGTTTGGTGGAGGGGGGATTATGGTGTGGGGTTGTTTTTCAGGAGCTGGGCTTGGCCCCTTAGTTCCAGTGAAAGGAACTCTGAATGCTTCAGCATACCAAGACATTTTGGACAATTCCATGCTCCCAACTTTGTGGGAACAGTTTGGAGCTGGCCCCTTCCTCTTCCAACATGACTGTGCACCAGTGACCAAAGCAAGGTCCATAAAGACATGGATGACAGAGTCTGGTGTGGATGAACTTGACTGGCCTGCACAGAGTCCTGACCTCAACCTGATAGAACACCTTTGGGATGAATTAGAGCGGAGACTGAGAGCCAGGCCTTCTCGTCCAACATCAGTGTGTGACCTCACAAATGCGCTTCTGGAAGAATGGTCAAAAATTCCCATAAACACACTCCTAAACCTTGTGGACAGCCTTCCCAGAAGAGTTGAAGCTGTTATAGCTGCAAAGGGTGGACCGACGTCATATTGAACCCTATGGATTAGGAATGGGATGTCACTTAAGTTCATATGCGAGTCAAGGCAGGTGAGCGAATACTTTTGGCAATATAGTGTAGGTGTGATGCTCAGGGGTCAGGGGTTAGGGGTGCACAAACTTTTGCCTATATTATAAAATCCTCTTTAACGTGTTGCGCTCTTATCTCTGTGTGTAACTCCAGACCTGGGGATATATGTGTGTGTGTGTGTGTGTGTGTGTGTTTAAACTGAATATGAACTGAAACAGCCTGAAGGTTATAATCTGCTGTAAAGCATCTGAGTTTTTATAGCAGCAGAATAAAGCATGTGCACTTCCACACAAGAAGAGCCGGCGCTCATGAGCATTAAGCAGCAGAACAAAGAGCTGGGGAAAGAAGCGGACTAAAAAAAGACCTTGCTCGAGGGTGTATCCGAGAGAGGTTTCTTTTTTTTTTTCCTTTCCATGTTCAGTTTTCAGTTAGCATTAGCGCAGAAGTGACAGGAGCTGAGCGGGCTTTCGTGTTGAGGTGAAATGGAAGCCTGGTGAACACGTGCTGGCTTCGGGGCAGCACTCACATTTGCGTATGTCATCTTTTGAATTGTTTTTGTGCTCAGGACAGCAGGAGGTGGCTGTCTGCAGGAGGTCAGCTACAAGCCAAGCTCTTCCATAGCTGTTGGTATGGAAATTCGGCACTGCTGGTAATAACGGTATTATCATTTCTGACAGGAAACTGCTCACACACACACACACACTTATCAAACACTAGTAGAACTGTTTGCAAATAATTTCTCGGTCACCGTTTCCGTGAAACTGACGTCGTCCGCGAGACCGGAGACGTTGGTGATGGAGGAATTTGATCGGGATGGGGTAAAGCTCTGTATTTAGAGCGCAGTTATCTAATCAGAGCCTTCTTTCTCTCGGACTGGCCATCAGCGCAGGACCAGAGGTCCTCATATCATATTTCCTGCAGTAGGAAAAGTGTTATTTATAGATTTATCAGTAAAGCTGACACTGATAAGGGAAACAGGTTAACGATAATCTCTATACTGTAATCACCCACTCCTCGGTGGACATTGCAGGGTGTGTCCATAGATCATGAGGTAAAAATTAAAAAGAAGACATTATGACCACCTGTCTAATATTTGTGTTGGTCCCCCATTTGCTGCCAAAACAGCCTTGATCCATCAAGGCATGGACTCCACTGGATCCCTGAAGGTGTGCTGTGGTATCTGGAACCAAGATGTTAGCAGCAGATCCTTTAGTCCGGTAAGTTGCGAGGTGGGGCCTCCATGGATCGGACTTGTTTGTCCAGCACATCCCTCAGATGCTCGATTGGATTGAGATCTGGGGAATTCGGAGGCCAAGTCAACACCTCATTTCTACAATTTCTACTATTCGTACTCCTGTAGATGCTAAACAGGGGGATGTGGTTAAAGTGTTGGACTACTGGTGAGACTGGTTGTGAGTTTGAATCCCAGGTCTACCAAGCTGGCACTGCTGGGCCCCTGAGCAAGGCCCTTATCTCTCTAGATAAAATGAGATGAGATAGCAGATGCCCTTATCCAGACAAAATGTCACTGCTGTAAATGTAAACAGCATTTATAATGCTGCTATGTAGCTGTACATTGCAATGACAATAAAGTTCTTTCCATCCATCCATCCATCCATCCATCCATCCATCTATCCATCCATCCACTTGCTTTTAAGCCGGAAAAACACTCTTTCGTTAATTCAGTTAAATCTCCTTCCCACACTTTGAAGGATAAGCTGACCAAGCACTCATCCCTGCTTTAGCATAATTTAGACTATAACAATATAATATATTGATTGTCATTGCTCTCAGATTCTATTCCACGTCAACTTCACAGACAATAGCACCGGGTTTGATGTTTGCTCCTCGCTCGAGGTGGTTTCACACCAGAAAGACAGGTTTAAGCACAAAGGTGAAGATCGAGAATAACCGAGACGCACCAATCCCACACAAACGTCTGAGTTTAAATTTGTAGTCTGTTTCGTTAATTGCAGCACTTGTAGCAGCCATCTGAAATGAAAAGGCGTTGGAAACTCGGCGTGCGCTACGTAATGAGACTGAAAATGTACAAAAGAAGGGCTTGCACGTCACTTTAAATATAAGGCAAAGGAATGATGCAACCTTCTGCAAGGACTGAGGAGGTAAAGGCATGTCAGAGTGGTGGAGGGGGTGGTGTGGGAGGGGCTGGAAAAGATAAAGTGAGAGAAGAAAAGAGTTTTACATTCACCTTCTGTACATCAACAAACTCTTTTCAAAGGTCAAAACAGTAGCGTTGCCCATTTTTAAGCTCCCAGGAGTCCGAAGTCTCCGAACTAAAAACCTTTGAGGTTAGTTTCACTGCAGTTACAGAATGATTTATAGCTCTTATTAAATGATATGCTTTGAAACAAATCACTGGATTAGCTCAGAATGTGTTCATTCATTTTCTCTAAGGTAAGGAGTTCAGGAAAGAGGGATCTGGAGCTAGTCAGGATCGGGACACAGGCAAGAAAATGTTATCAGAATGTTTGGAAACGTATACGAGGTGAAAAAGGTTGTTTGTAGAGCTCCAAATAAAAATACTTGAATCAAAATAAAACAAAACAAAACAAAAAAACCAAGCAAAACAATTTGAGTTAGAATAAAGCCAAACAAATTGAATAAAAATAAAGCAAAGTAAAACAAAAAAACAAACAAAACAAAACAAAAGCAAAACAAAACAAAAAACAAGCAAACTAAACCAGATAAAAAATAAAGTCAAACAAAACCAAATTAAATCGAAATAAAGCAAAACAAAACAATCAAAAATGAATCTATACGAGTTATTTACATAGTCACTGTTATTGTTTTGTTGTTATTGTTGTTGATGCTTGTGTACAAGTCTAAAATAGCTAAACAAAAGCTTGTTTAATAAATAACACTAATCAGAAAATGTTAAAAGTTAACTAGCTCCTTTATAAACATTATCTAGATAATTTATTTGACAAAATACTGTCAGGCAGCAAAAACAAACAAAAAAACAATCAAAACAAAAACAAACAATAAAGACGTTTTGTTTGTTGTTGTTGATGCTTGTTTTTTAATCAACTGTTTTGACTTGCTGTGAGGTGACAGATGGTAAGAAAGTCTATTTACCTTGCTAGCTAGCATCCACAACCCACCGCTAACCCCAACCCCTAACCCTACCTCTAAACCTAACCCACCACCTAACCCCACTCCTAAACCTAACACCAACCCCTAACCCCAACCCCTAATTCTACCCCTACCCTCAACCCCAATACCTACCCCTAACCCTACTCTTAACCCCACCCCAAATAATTAATTAAAAAATAAAAATAAATAAATAAACAAACAAACAAATAAATAAGTAAATAAATACATAAGTAAGCAAATAAATAAGTAAATAAGTAAGTGAATAAATAAAGGAATAAATAAATAAATAAATAAATAAATAAATAAAAGTTTATTTCAGAGATGTGAATATTACATATCTTGTGTATATAATCAAGCGTTTCTTTGGGTTGGTTGTTCTATATTAAATAAAGATTTGGAGAAACTTCTATTATCCGGTTGGCTATAACATTTCCTTCATGAGCATTAATTAAAGTTGTATAATTCCTCATGAGTAATAACTCCTTCCTGTGCACCTGCACATCAGCTCCTGTCTGTTCGTATTAGCCGCTAAGTGTGTGTGTGTGTGTGAGTGTGTGTGAGAGACACCGCAGGGTGTGTGTGTGAGCAGATCTGAGCGCTGCACCTCCAAGCGAGACAGGCAGGCGTGTAGAAGTTTGATGGGTGTGTGTGTATGTGTGTGTGTGTGTGTGTGTGTGTGTGTGTGTGTGGAGTCGCAAATGCACCCTGGCAACAAAAAGAAATTCAAAAATGACAGAGTGAGAGATAACAAACATGTACCTGTGGAATATATAGTCCCTGCTGCTATCAGTTTTAGATTTTCTGAATGTTATGCAATCGCTGGCTTTCCAACTGGACTGTGAAACCCCATGCAGTTCGATAAATCTGTTATATAAAGCCCATTTTCTGGATGCGCAGCTCATTTGCCATGTGCGTTTCTTAATGCTGATTAAATGTCTGAAAAATGAGTTCCAGAGGATGTAGACTCCAGAGCTACATACCATATATGGTTAATTGTGGGCGTGTCTGTATTCAAATGAGCAGTGATCTTGCATGTACATAGGAGCTATGAATTTTTTGTTAATTATTAAGTTTGATATGCAGAATCAAGTGCAAAAATTTTATGCATAACAAAAAATCGAAAATCGAAAGGTTTTTTTTTTCCAGTCACCGCAGTGCTTCATCCAGAGCTCAGTTATTAACTTCATGGTTATCCTGAAGGTCTAGCATTTTCTAAACAGAAGTGTGTCACTCTGTGTATGTGTGTGTGTGTGTGGCAGGCTCTGGTGAAAAGTATTTCTTTGTACTGAAATCTCTGGCTCATCACAACACCCCACAGTCAGTGAGTGGGTGAGTCCCAGGTGCTCATATCCATGTCTTTACACAGTCTTATGACTCATTAGCAACATTACAGCTCTCCAGTTGCTTCCCTGAACTTTCTCCTTACAGCAGGAGGTTAATAATTGGGGGGGGGGCTGGGTTAGGGGGTGCTATTATTTTTCTGCTTTATAGAGGTAATAAATAATAATGTTTTTTATGAGACATTCAGCATGATTATGATGTATTCAGTGCTATCTCAGGAGGAAAGTTTTGGCTAGTGAGGTCGTCAGGGGAAAGAAATCCAATCATCCATCCATCTACCCATCCATCCGCACCTGGATCCAGCCATCCATCCAGCCATCCAGCCAGCCACCCATCCATCCAGCCATCCAGCCACCCATGCAGCCATCTGCACCTGGATCCGTCCAGCCATTCCCCCATCCATCTGCACCTCCATCCATCCATCCATCCATCCATCCATCTATCTGTATCTCAATCCATCCATCTATTTTTCCACCAACCTAACCATCATTACATTTATCCAACTAATCCATCCATCCATCCATCAATTCGTCCATTTTCTCGTGTATCAATTCTTTTGTCCATCCATCTATACCTCCACCCACCCATCCATCCATCTATCTATACATCTGTCCATCCTTTTTTATCCATCCATCTGCACATCTATCTATGCCCCTATCCATCATTTTGTCCATCCATCCATCAATACATTTATCCTTTCATCCAGTTATTAACCCGTCTATGCACTGATTAATCTATCTGTCCATCTTATGCATCCTTTCATTCACTCATCTGTCTTCCACCCATCTGTCTAATCACCAATCCATCCATCCATCAATTCACCAATCTATCCACTTATCCACCCACTTACTTATCCTTTACCCCATTGACCCTCCCATCTGTCCATCCATCCATTCATCAGCTATTATCCAATCCACTCATATGTCTATGCATGTCTATCCATCCATTTATTTATTTATCCGTATGTCCACCTCTCTATCCGTGCATCCATTTATTCATCCGTCCATTCATTCATTCATTGGTCCGTCAACCCATCCATCCATCCATCCATCCATCCATCTACCCATTCATCTGCTATCAGTCCATCCATTTCTCCTTCCATCCAGTCATGACTTTGAGTCAGAGACATTACTGTGACTGTCCTTAACTCTGTAATCAGTGATCATGCACTTCCCAGCAGTTCTCCACAACTCTCACTTCTTTTAAGAGAACCCATTACCTAAAGTTCATTAATTACCGCTGTGAAGAATCTGCACATACATGCACAGCTACACTAACTCCATCCAGCAGCAGGCCACTGTTCATTTCCTGTAACTGCCGAAACTTGGGGCTAATCAACACTGTGTGAACTCGGTCAGGCAGCAAGGAAAGAAATGGAAAACTAGAGATGGAGAAAGAGAGATGAGGATATCTATCTTTCTGCTGGCTCTGCTAATTGACAGAGGAAGCAGTGGACTGCAGGTGACAAGAGTCCATCGAATTAAAGCTTTTTTTTTCTTCTTCTCAATTTTATGCATATTAGCTGTGAAGCAGTGAGGCGAAGACTTTAAAGGACTGGCTCTACTAAATTAATAAGACCAATCACTTTTAATGATGTCAATCAGTGATCTGGATCTGATGGATCTGATGTTGATTAATGAAGTATGTTTGGATCTAAATATTATTTAGAGATGGAATAAGTCCATCTTTTAGGTCCTTTGAGGTAAATATATTGACAGCTCTCCTTTTTGCTTTCCAAATAACTCCACCCACTCTGCTGAAAATACATAAATATATAAATACCTTCGGTTCCATTTAAAGGAAAAACAGCAGGGATTTGTAGATGCGTTTAGAATGGGGCGAATGGGACTAATTTCAGGGCCAGAAAAATGTGGCTTGGAATGAATACACAAGCAAGATAATATATCGCATTGCGGTATTACCAGTCACAGTTTTTCTGAGATATCCCAGATTTAAAATCTTTCGAAATGTTACATACCGCTCCTTTAAACATGGAGATATTTATAATGGACAGTGTAGCTGACAGAAAGGAAAAACCCTGCTAAAGTGAATGATGGATAATCCATATCAGTGAAGAAGTAGTGTGTGTGTGTGTGTGTGTGCTATTAAACACCATTTGTGGTAAAGTATTCACCCAAGCCAGTAAGTAAAGGTAGATGGCTTATGGATAAGGTTACACGTGTCACAGATCCAGGCTGAAATGTAACACACTGAATCTCACTAAAGCTGCAGTAGTTTATGCTAATTGTGTTCTCATCATTAGAAAGGTGACAGTGTGGAATTTAGCAGGCAGTTAAAGCAAAAAAAAAGGAAGGAAGGAAGGTTGGTTTTAACCAGTTCAAGATGACTGATCACTTTACACTGATCAGGCATAACATTATGACCACTGAGAGGCGCCGTAAATAAGACTGATGATCTCCTCATCATGGCACCTGTTAGTGGGTGGGATATATTAGGCAGCAAGTGAACATTTTGTTCTCAGAGTTGATGTGTTAGAAGCAGGAAAAATGGACAAGAGTAAGGATTTGAGCAAGTTTGACGAAGGACCAAATTGTGATGGCTAGACCACTGGATCAGAGCATCTCCAAAACTGCAGCTCTTGTGGGGTGTTCCCGGTCTGCAGTGGTCAGTATCTATCAAAAGTGGTCCAAGGAAGGAACAGTGGTGAACCGGCGACAGGGTCATGGGTGGCCAAGACTCATTGATAGACGTGGGGAGTGAAGGCTGGCCCGTGTGATCCGATCCAACAGACGAGCTACTGTTGCACAAACTGCTGAAGAAGTTAATGTTGGTTCTGATAGAAAGGTGTCAGAATACACAGTGCAGGACGGGTCAGGGCTGTTTTGGCAGCAAAAGGGGGATATTAGGCATAATGTTATGCTTGGTCAGTGTATTACTGGCATTACTGTGTATTAATGCTAAAACTCCATTTCTAAGAATCCTCAGCTCAACATCCAACTTACAAACCTGGTCACATGACTGTCACATCCTCTTCCTTGTTCTACTTCCCCAGATTCCGATTCACAACCGCCTGTTTCCAATTAGCACACTACCCATAAATAACCCGGACTTTCAGTGACTCTTGCTGCTAGCACACTGCTAGTGATATTATTACGCTGGGTTTTTTTTGTGCATATGTTTTTCCAACATTGACTTTGTTTGTTTTGTTTGTTAAATTTTGCCTAATCTGGTCATTTTTATACTTGCATACATTTTATGACTAGCATTTCTGACAACTTGCTCCAGCCTTCATCCTTAGCTCTGGCTGTCTCTCCTCTTTTTAGCCACTGTGTACTAGTGACCACTAACTGATCTCACACCAGTGAGCTTTAATTCCTGCTGAATTAGCTTAATGCTTTAGCGTCACAAACAAGCTAACTGTAAGCAAACCAACTGGGATTTAGAGACTGGAATAAGATGAGATTCACTTTTATTTAATTCATAGTTATTTTTTATTCTTCGAGCATCGAATCTGTATTGAGATGACATTAAACAATCCCTCCAGAAGGACTCTTGCAGCCAGAAATGCTGGATTTTGCAGCAGCGTTTTTGAAAACGTGGAGAATTGGTGAAATCGCAAACACAGGATTCTTCCAGTGCAGACACATATGTAATGACTTTCTATAAGAGCTGTACTCATGTTCCACACACGTGAATGGAAGAGGGCTTCGGCTGAATGCGTGTTGATGAAGTCACACGACGTGTCTTGAGCCAGATCTTTGTTCATCATTTAAAAGAAAATCACAAGCTCTACTGAATATCCCTGATTCTAAGTTAATTTCTGTGCTTGTGATCTTGTGAAATCCTGGAGGGCTGATTCTGGACCAGATAGCTAGCTGAGCTAATCACCATGCCAACAACCTACATTTAATCCTAATCTGTATTTGACACAATGGATGGATGGATGGATGGATGGATGGATGGATGGATAGATAGATAGATAGATAGATAGATAGATAGATACTTTATTTATCCCAGTGGGAAAGTTACAGCTTCCAGCAGTATCCACAAGCATAGGTAATAAGGTAATAAATAAATAAAAATAAATAAATAAATAAAAATATAACAAAAAATACTAAATACTAGAATTTAAGGGTACAAAATATAACAAATAAAATATACTAAAAATATGTAATAAAATAAATAACAAAAAATACTAAATACTAGAATTTAAGGGTACAAAATATAACAAATAAAATATAATTTTAAAATATAATAAAAGAAATAACAAAAAATACTAAATGCTAGAATTTCAGGGCACAAAATATAACAAATAAAATATAATTTAAAAAAATATAATAAAAGAAATAACAAAACATACAAAATACTAGACTTTAAGGGTACAAAATATAACAAATAAAATATAATAAAAAAAAATAACAAAAAATACTAAATACTAGAAATTGAAAAGTATAAGAGATAATAAGGTAATGTGCAAAAAGTTTAAAGGTCCCCCCCATGGACGGTTAACTCATGCTCACTCTTACCACAACTGAACTTAAAGAGATCGTGAGAATTTACACTGAGTGTCAGATTACACTGCGGACGACACACTGGGAGATGTTTTTTATAAGGATGAAGTGTGCCTGGCTCTTTCTTTTTTTTTTCTTGTGGAAGACCTCTTTGACCTGTTTCTGTGACATGGTGACCATGAGTTTGGCCCCTACTGTCCATCACGTTACAAGTACAAGCTGAAAACTTTCATCTATACCCTCTCCACGCTCCCGAGCGTGCCGGAGCTCTATTCCGGATCATTCCGGGTCACTATAACTCCGACTCATGGCTTCTTTTCTTCTCTGTCAGTTCTCATATCACAGTCAGCTCCTTATATTATTATCTCAGTACTACACAAGACACTGACACTCAAAAGATTCTGTTGTCTCATGTGCTGAGATTACAGAAAATCATCACAGACGCACCATCTGTGCAAAAGAATCATGTATATGTCATGTTCGTATCCACTAGCATGTTTAATAGCGTGTCTGAATTACTGTAATAACCAGACGGCACATCAGAGATTCAAAGCTGTTCGTCTCCTCGGACTCTGAGATGAGTTGTTTCTATGGCAACAACACACACACACTCTGACACACACACACACACACACACACAAACCAAAACACACACTGATCAGACACACTGATCATAATGATAGCCAGCAGTTAACTAAATATACAATATATTACACATTTTTCTGCGAGCTAAAGAGGTAGCCTGTGATGAAGTATGTAAGATGAGGTGGGAATAAATCAGAAACTGAATTAGTTTATTTCCAGCATCTCGGTCAAGCTTTCAGTTCCTCGTTGTATCTAAAGAGTTATATGCTTTTTCATCTATCACTTATGAAGATTAGCATCTTTTCGTTTGTTGCTAGCAAATGTAAAAGAGAAAAAACTTAAAATACAAAAATGCATAATGTAAATACAACAAGGACTTGTAATGTTTAAATATTTAGTCTATTTTTATTTGTTAGGAAAATGTCTGTCATGATTAGCGCAGCATCAGCTAGCATGTCTGACTAGCTAATTCTCTCATTTCCCACTTCTACTTCCACTAATTCCTGTGCCTTAACCTCATACTGGCATTAGTACAAATGTTGTTGTTGTTCTTTCGGCTGCTCCCTGTCTGGGGTCGCCACAACGGATCACTTGGTCTGCATGTTTGGATTTGGCACAGGTTTTACCCCGGATTCCCTTCCTGACGCAACCCTTCCATTTAACCCGGGCTTGGGACCGGCACTAAGAGCTAACTCTTCAGTGGTAGGGTTAGCGCCCTGCCCGGGAATCGAACCCGGGCCACGGCAATGATGGCACGGGATCCTGTCTCTGGACCACCAGGAGGTTATTGGCATTAGTACAAATAACCAGCATAAAAATTATAAACACAATTTTAAATGTTTGGAATCGAATCAGGAAGATACGTTATAATACAGCGCTATTCATTCAACTCTCCATTCTGATTGGCCAGAAGCAGATTTAATTTATTTATTATGACCTGCTTTTACTAAGGTCATTCTTTCTCAGTAAACTATTCCTCTGAATAGTGGAAATCTTTGGTTCTAAACGCCATCTCACTTTTGCAAACACTTGTTTCGTCCTTCCCAACGATCCTTTAAACTAGTTTTAATAAACATCGCTTCCTCTCATTTCTCCACAGACTCACATTGTTCGTTTGCCTGTGAGAGCACAAATTACCAGCCTCTGAGCGAAATTCATGCCCCCCCCCCCCCGCTGTCAGCACTGTGAAATAATTACGGTGTGAAGAACACAGTGTAACGTAGGAGACCGAGACGGCAGGAGAGCAAGAAGAGAGAGACAAAGAAAGAGAAGAAGCACAACAGATGACTCGGAACCCACTCCTTATCCACGCAGTGCTCGTGATGGGAAACGCTGCTGTCCAGTAAATAGAAGATTATTAATATTTAACACAAATCCAAATGAACTTGGCAAAGTGTGTGCTTGATAAAGAGCAGGCATTACAGTAATGCTTTATCAGAGACTCCGGGAAAATGACAAGCTCCTTTCTTTCACAGTCACTGACTCTTATGGAGGATGAAGCGTTGTTCTGACAAAAGGCAGTAATCATAACACTGTATCATAATCATAACACTGACATAACCACAATCAGGGCGGATTGTTATACACCTGCCATGAGAGTTCAGGACTGTTTACTACATCCAGTTATACTACATTAGAATGTCATGGCATTATGTCTAGTCATCTAAGAACGTCACAAAATGCCATGTCAGGTGTCCAGTGACAAGAATGTCATGACATTTAGATTCAGTAATATGAATGTTAGGTCCAGTAACATTCAAACATCATAACCTGTTATGAGCCGCCGTGACAGGTTACGTCTAGTCATCTAAGAATGTCACAAAATGTCTCAACAGATAAGAATGTCATGTCATAACCCGTCATGAGCTGTCATTACAGTTCACTCCCAGTGACATGCCAAAGCATGTTATAAGTGCCATGTCACACCCTGTTATGAGTTCTCATAACAGTTTCGTGAGGGTCTTGAAATACCCTGGAATGAGTTGTCATGACTATACATACCCATATATATGACATACCCAGTGATATATCGTACACTGTCATGAGTTTGCGTTACAGTTTACATTCCAGGCATGTAAGAATGTTGTGCCATAGCCTGTCGAGCTGTTATTACACTTCACATCCGGTGATGTCATACCCTGTTATAAGTTGTCGTGACAGTTTATGACCAGTCATTTAAGAATCTTACATCATAACCGGTCACCTGACAATATGACATTAGTGTCATTCCATTTATTTTTATTCAGTTACTATGACATTTTTTTAAAGGAATATAAGAATGCCAAGTCATAACCTGTCATGAGATGTCATGTCCAGTGTCATGGTATTTCATGTCACAAGTTTACATCCTATAACATACGAGGGTCACGACATACGAGTGTTATGTCCTGTTATGAGATATCATGACAGTTTACATCCATAACCATAACTATAACCATGAGTTGTCATGACAGCTTTTGTTAAGTCATATAGGAGTGTCAGGTCACACCCTGTCATGAGTTGTCATGGTAGTTTACATCCAGTGACATAAGCATGTCATACACTGTCACAGACTGTCATGTACTTTATATTAAAAAAAACAGAGGCTCAGCCCAATGAAAAACCAATCAATAGCTGAACCTCAGCTTCCTTCATCATGATGACCGAGTAACGCAGAGTGACTAGGTGGAAACTCAGCGATCAGAAATTATGACTTTTAGGTTAGTGAACTTTATACTTTTACCATAAATCTATGTAAGCCTTCAGAGAGTGTGGTGATGTCATTGATCATGATGAGATTAATATGCTTAAAGCATCACCCCCCCCCACACACACACACATTCATCTATCACACCCAAAGAGCGCTTTACCACATCCAGACAGTACACATGAGCCCATGTTCACACCCACTCCCACACACACACACGTGTTCGGCTGAGACAGAAGTCACATGGAGGAGACACTTACAGGAATTCCTCTTGCTGCTGCTGGATCGTGGAGAAGACATGCGGCTGGAAGATGAAGCACGCCGAGCTCTCAGTGATGGGATGCGAAGGGAATCCACTCACAGCTCACAGCACGACTCTGCTGCCGCTCATCCTGACACACACACACACTCACACACACACACGCTGACCGTCACACACACGCCTTCCAGCAGGAAGCGATGCTGCAGCGTGAGGTGCTGTCAGAGACGCTCTGTCTGAGTGCGTGTGTGTGTGAAGTGCTCAGGCTTCTGATTGACTAGGAGGCAAACCTAAGAATGTGTAGTAGCTGGGAACATACCACTCAGGATGATCTGATGGGGGGACTGGGGGGATGAGAGATGGGAGGAGTGGAGGGAGAGAAAGAAGACAAGGAAACAGAAGAGAAGTCAGAGAGAGAGAGAGAGAGAGAGAGAGAGAGAGATGGCACATCTGAAAGATTGAAAGAGATTTCTTGGAAAAAATGGAAAAAGAGGAGAGAGAGAGAGAGAGAGAGAGAGAGAGAGAGAGAGAGAGAGAGAGAAAGTTGATAGAACAGGACATAGATGAACATCTTAGACACTAAAAAAGATTTCTTGAAAAAATGAAGAACGACAGAGAGAGAAAGGGTAAGTGAGAGAGAGAGAGAGAGAGAGAGAGAGAGAGAGAGAGAGAGAGAAAGTAGACAGAAAGGGGGATAGATGACATCTGAAATATTAAAAGAGATTTTAAAAATGGGAAAAGAAGGAAAGAGGGGGAGAGAGAGAGAGAGAGAGAGAGAGAGAGAGTAGATAGAAAGGGGGATAGATGACACATCTGAAAGATTAAAAGAGATTTTAAAAATGGGAAAAGAAGAATGAGAGAGAGAGAGAGAGAGAGAGAGAGAGAGAGAGGATAGAAAGGGGGGCACATCTGAATGATTGAAAGAGATTTCTTGGGAAAAATGGACATCTCAGACATTAAAAAAAGATTTCTTGAGAAAAATGAAAAAACGAAGGATGACAAAGCGAGAGAGAGAGAGAGAGAGAGAGAGAGAGAGAGAGAGAGAGTGCATATGGTTTGAAGCCAGGTCGGGGTAGAGAGGCATAACTAACGTGTCACAGGAGATGCTGTCATAACAGTTCATGCCAGTTTGTATGTATAGTGCTATATGTAATGTATATTGCTAGTTGTTGCTGTTGCCGTTCATATTTTACAGTATCTCACTGGTTGTTAGGAGTCATGTCAGAGTTAAACAGACAGGAAGACCATAGTAACTCGAACCATCACCCTGTACAACCGGGGAGAGCAGAAAAGCATCTCAGAACACACAACAAGAGGAAGATGGAAGCTAGAACAGCATATATATGTGGTCATCCTTTTGTGTAAAAGTGTCTGTTAGATGGATAAATGGAAATGTCAATCATTAGAAAAAAGCAGGGCATAGTACAAACATCAACACACTCAATGGCTAATGAGAGTGAACAGTATGGATGACGTTATGCTTCATCCCCCAACCCTAGGATCTGTAATGTATGCACTTTATGCATCACAATTATTCATAACAGTCTTTCTATATTCATACCACTATATTTCATCAGTAACTGTATTGCTTCATATGCTGTATTTTTTTTAAATATTTTATATATTTTTTTATTCCATTATTATTTCATTCTTTTGCACAGATAATTTTCTCATTTTTATTTTTATTTTATTTCATTGTATTGTATTCGATTATTTAAACCCCCTTTAATGACCCTATTCTATTTGATTATGGTTTATTTTTTTATAAAAAATATTTATAAAGTCTTAAAAAAGCATTTCACTGCATGTCGTGCCATGTTTATGTGGCCAAAAAAAATAGAATTTGTATTTTATACATAGACACAGTGTGTATCATCATCATCATCATCATCATCATCATCATCAACCCCGAATCTCTGAAACATTACCACAGAAGAAAGAAACCTTTCTAATAAGATAGATAGATAGATAGATAGATAGATAGATAGATAGATAGATAGATAGATAGATAGATAGATAGATAGATAGATAGATAGATACGTTATTCATCCCAGTGGAAAATTGACACTATTACAGTACTTTAGATAATAATGTCCTGCACCAGTGACCAGAAAGGCTCTGTTGAGAATAATGATTACCTCTCTATTCTGGGGTAATTCATCATTATTATAAAAAAAATAAATAAATAAAAGATTAGCAATTTGTACTTAATTTGTTGGTCCTAGCAGGAAATACACATTTACAGAACGTTTATCTGCTTAATAACCATAGCAACAAACAATCACCTGATTGTTAATCCCCGAGTGGACGATGCCTGCTGGTGCTCTGCGGAGTTAATTGGAAATCATAGTTAGGATGAGGGGCTGGTCTGATTCAAATAGGATTACTGTGAGCATTAAGTGCTGCATGTGTGCAAGTGTAAAACTCTAAACACGGCCAATTCATCAGGCCAGACTTCTACACTGCAGCAATGAAAAATTTCAATAAAACGCTAACACTGTCTTCAGGGTTTAACCCAGAGTTATCGTCATTTGAAGCTAGAGCTGTTGTAACATAAGTGATACTGCATATTAACTATAAATAAATTAATAAATAGCACAATTCTTTAAGAAGAAACCTTTTTATTTTTGTCACATATACATCACATAAAGTTCTTTCATTGCATATCCCAGCTTCAGAAGTTTGGGAGGGGGTCAGAGCACAGAGTCAGCCATAATACAGGCGCAAAGGGGTTTTAAGGGCATTGCCAGCTTGGTGGTGAAACTGGAAATTGAACAC
Source organism: Hemibagrus wyckioides (assembly GCF_019097595.1). NCBI lineage: Eukaryota > Metazoa > Chordata > Actinopteri > Siluriformes > Bagridae > Hemibagrus > Hemibagrus wyckioides. Next base: position 10,156,882 of record NC_080721.1, on the reverse strand, counting down.
TGATCAAAAGACGATGCTGGTCAGCTTGATGCTGGTGACGATGGTGGTACTAGTGACGATGCTGGTGATCTGGGGCTTGAACACTGATCAGAAGATGATTCTGGTGATTTTCTGACGACAACAAGATCAACAACCCAGAGCCTTAACCATTAAAGCTACCATTTTAATAAATCGAAATAATGAACTACTTTTAAATAAGTGTGAATAAACACTTGTTGTGATGTTATAGGGAGATAATCAACTTCAGGATGGTCATCAGTGATTTTCATATGACTCCACATCCTGAAGTGATTTATTCCATACCTATATGAATGTGTTCACGGAGACAGTGTCACTGAATTGACTTACACATATATAGGGCTCTCGCACATCCAGGGTGCACCCTGTGTTTGTATGGAGTTGACATAAACAGGCAAATAATAATAATAAAAAAAACACATACAATATATTATAGTTTTAATATGGGAGGGTACTGGGGGTCTGTATGGGGTCAGGGGTTCGATTCCTGCCTCTTCCTGTGTGTGTATGAAGTTTGCATGTTCTCCCTGTTCTTCCACCTGGTCACAGACATGCATTAGGCTCTAAATTGTGTGTAGTGTGAATGTGCCCCTGCCCTGCTTTGGGTTCCAAGTCTGTTGAGATAGACTCCAGGTTCCCTGTGTAGGATAAACAGGATGGAAAATGGATGGAAGGATGGATCTTATTCATTTTAATCACAGTCTTATTTCACTGTGGCTTGCGTTAACAGGATCTTCATCTCAGTGTAAACCTTTTCTAGAAGCAGTCTAAAGTAGCAGTGTCAGCTTTGGGGCAAATCAACTGGCAATTCATCATTAAGTCAATACCGGCCTTGGTAACTGTCCGAGTGAACTCAGTGACCCAGAAAAGCTCTTCAGTAAATTCTACAGTGAGTGCATGGAGGGTCCTTGAACAAACATCGAACTAACTAACTGATATATTATGTTAATTACTGTGCAGTAGAAAAGCTTGATTTGGATGGGAATATCTGTATGTTAATTGATTGATTGTTTACCGTGTGTACAAGGTTAACACAGGCACCATTTATTAAAACTCCATCTCCATCAATTCATTTAAAACCCAAATCTTAGACCGGAAATCATTCCAAGAACGTATCAAGGCCATCCATCTTCCACCAGGATAGCAGTTGTATAAATCAAATGGAGTGATGAAAGTAGCTAATCAACCCCGCATTGCCCTCGACGGAGTACTTCGATGCCTCTCAGAGCTTTTTGTTTCAGCAAACCTACCAACATCCTGAAGAAAGAATCCTCTCAACACACCGCACACACACCTGCTCCGACACCCAACACTCACACACTGGATCTGGATCTGTCTCTCTATAACTATATCTCGAAGCCATGACCAGCCATAAAAGAAGAAGTGGGAGCAAATCAATAGAACACTGAGATCAAACAGAATTGAGTCTTTTTTTTTTTTTATTTCCTTAACGTTAACGTTAACTGAATTTCTCTTGTTCTGAGGGAAGATTCAAACACATGCACGAGAAAGCATTCAGTGGATTTCGATCAGTCGTGAAGGAAGAGCAGACAGCGTAACAAATCTGTTCATTAGTTCAGCTGTACAATCCACGTCCACGTAGTCAGGAGTTGCTGGACCTTCAGTTCAGAATTCGTTATTGCAACTCGCATTGAACTACATTTCTATACTGCATTCCATCAGGGATTGAAAGGAAGTCGTGAAATATTCTAAAATTCACCTCATACTTTTCATTATACAGAGTGAGTCAGCTTTAAGACTGTATAGACTATAAGCTTATATAGGTTCTTTATTATCTTTTTATTCTTTATAGTCCCTTATTAGGTTCTCTCTCTCTCTCTCTCTCTCTCTCTCTCTCTCTCTCTCTCACTCTTTCTCTCTCTCTGGAGATAAGGTCCACTTCTGAATATGTGGCTCCTATTATCTATATAACCATTATTAGTTCTTCTTTTAGCTCATTCCTCTGAAAACTTAAACATAAAAAGGGTTATGGGTTTATGGTTAGAGATTTGATGGGTTAGTGATTGTGGTTAAGTGGTTAGGGGTTAGGGCTAATGGGATAGGGATCAGGGACATTGGGTTAGTGTTGGTATTATGATTGGGTGTTACGATTTAGTGGGTTAGTAGGTTAGTGGCGTTAAGTTATGGTTAGATTTAGTGTTATGATTAGGGTTAGTGGGGTAGAGTTAGGTTTACATTCACATTTATGGCATTTGGAGGATGCCCTTATCCAGAGCGACTTACGATTCATCACATTTTATATAACTGAGCAAGTGAGGGTTAAGGGCCTTGCTCAGGGGCCCAGCAGTGACAGCTTGGTGGAGCTGGGATTTGAACTCACAATTAGTAGTCCAACACTTTCACCACTAAACTACCACATCCCTAATCAGTTAGTGGATTAGGGTTATGGTTAGGGATTAGTGGGTTAGTGTTAGAATTAAGGATTATTGGTTAGGGTTAGGGGTTATGTTAGCAATTAGTGGATATGGATTATGGGTTATTGTTATGGTTAGTGGGTTAGTCTTAGGGTTAATGGGTTAGGGTTCGGATTAAGGATTATTGGGTTAGGGGTTAATGTTAGCAGTTAGTGGATTAGGGTTAGTGGGTTAGTTTTAGCAAGTTAGGGTTTTAGTTAGGGTTAGTGGGTTAGGGTTAGGATTAGGGATTATGGATTAAGGGTTAGTGTTAGCAATTAGTGGGTTAGGGTTAGGATTACGGGTGAGGGGATAGTGTTAGTGCTAGCGATTATTTGATTAGGGTTAGGGCTAGGGTTAGGATTAAGGGTTAGTGTTACTGCTAACAAATATTGGATTAGGGTTAGTGGGTTATGGTTAGGATTAAGGATTATGGATTAAACCCACTAAGGACAATAAGTGGGTTTGTTTTATGGGTTAGGGTTAGTGGGTTAGAGTTAGGGCTGGGGTTAGGATTATGGGTTAGGGGGTTTGTTTTATGGTTTAAGATTTGTGGTTAGGGTTAGGGGTTAATCTATGCCATTTGAAACACTTTGGTCAACTTTAATGTTTTTAAATGTGCTATATAAATAAAATTATGGTGAGTTGAGTAAAAGTTTTCTGGATGCACTTTAAAGTAAGTGCACGTGTGAGTGTGTATCTGTAATAAGTACACATGTGAAGAATTTCTGTAATGAAAGCACAAAAGTGCAGCTAATATGTGCATCAAAATTGCAGCTAATAAGCAGAAATTACTACACACACACACACACACACACACACAGTGTGAGATCTGTCGAGACACAGCATACTCACAGCTAGTTTGGGGGATTTCCGCTGATCGAAAATGCTGTTTATTTGACTTGAGATCAAATCAAACAAAATCCCCAGGAAAAGAGAACGCCGCTCTGAGACGAGCTGACGAAGAGCTTTTTGATGTAGATTTCAAAGAGTCGCAGCGAGCGAGCGCGGAATGGATCTGAGAACAATACGGTCTCTGGGAAACCTAGCCAAAAAACGTTTTCAGGAGGTTAGGACCATTTGCTTGGATTCCAATCTTCATCAAGCTGCCGTCGTGTTGAACCGCGTGTTCTTCTAGCCGCACATCACTGCTTATATAAAGAGCCAGAGATTCATGAGCTAACTATGTAGAGCAGCTCACGTGTTCCTAATAAATCACACGGAAGGCGTATGAGGTTAAGGTCAGACCATGGGGTTAACATTAGTATCTTTTCTCACATATACTAGGACTGGTCATTGTTTTTAATGAAGGAAACCAGAGAAACCAGAGGAGAATGATGTAGCATGATGAGAATGTGCAAACACACACACACACACACAGGACGGAGGCAGGAATCGAACCCTTGACCCCATACAGGCTCCCAGTACCCTCCCATATTAATAACCTGTTGTTGTTTTTTTGCCTGTTTATGTCAGAAGGCAAAATAAAACACACTTTTTAATTGGGTCCCACAGGATTCCAGTGCATCTACCTGACCATCTCATTCGACCTTGCTTTCATTTTTCCTGCATCATCGTAAAAGAAGGTTTTTATTCTGAAATGTACATGAATGTGAAACACACACATTATATGTTTCGAGCCCTTTATCTCTATGGAATGAGCCTTTACCATTTTGGAAGCCTAGACACCCCAGGCTCAGAATTAGAGAAAGGTGAGAGGAGGCAAAAGATGTGAGGGGGGAAAAAAAAAAGATAGTCATCCCCGTGGAGTCTATAAACTTTCACTTAAGCTAGCAGAAGGGTTTATATTATACTTTAGGTAGGCGTCTGTTGCTAGGTGATGACAGGCTCCAGGCAGTATTCAGATTTTTTAGTGAAAATCTTCGCAGCTCTTTTGGCCCTTCAACACAATCAAAGCTGTGTGTCCAAGGTCTCACAGATGCTGCTGGAGGAACAACTACCACATTACAGAGAATGTACTGAGAGCAGGTACAACAAGTCATGAAGCCTTGAGCAGAAACCAAGGCTACGCCGCTGTACCGGAGGAAGGATGACACACGACTGCCATATATATATATATATATATATATATATATATATATATATATATATATATATATATATATATATATATATATATATATATATCTTGTGTCATCAATCTGGATTACAAGATTTCTTCAGGACTGGATGCTTTCACTCATAGTGCCTGATGTGACTAAATAACAGACTTCCTTTTTAATTTGTTCACTTGAGACAATCCATCTTTTTATGCTTTGTATAAAATCTATATCCAGTGTAAAGGGGTATTTGGATTCTCTAATCTGATTGGTCAGAAGGGTTTTTACTTCTCCATAACAGCAGCTCTGACTGTAGGAACATCACTTAATCACTTCTACACCAGAATATACCTTTCCTTGTCAATACCCTTTAGAATGCAGCATTTGTGGAATGGACTTTTTCAATCAGTATAAGCAATCTAAAATGAGTCAAGACTCTGGCAGCTTTCAGTGTGAGACATGTGTTTTCCCCTCTGTCGGATAACCTTACACAGAATTTGAGTGGTTGAAGATACACACCTTCAAATTTTAGATGCTCACACACTCACTTGCTCACTCACTCACACACTCAAACACTCACTCACTCACACACTCACACACACACACACTCACACACTCACTTGCTCACTCACTCACTCACTCACTCACACACTCACACACACACACACACACTCACTCACTCACTCACTCACTCACTCACTCACACACTCACACACACACACACTCACACACTCACACACTCACTCACACACTCACACACACTCACTCACACACTCACACACTCACACACACACTCACTCACACACTCACTCACACACTCACTCACACACTCACTCACTCACACACTCAAACACTCACACACTCACACACACACTCACACACTCACACACTCACTCACACACACACTCACTCACACACTCACTCACTCACTCACTCACACACTCACTCACTCACTCACACACTCACTCACTCACACACTCACTCACTCACACACTCAAACACTCACACACACACACACACTCACTCACACACTCACTCACACACTCACTCACTCACTCACTCACTCACTCACACACTCACACACTCACACACACACTCACTCACTCACACACTCACTCACACACTCACACACTCACTCACTCACACACTCACTCACACACTCACTCACTCACTCACTCACACACTCACTCACTCACACACTCAAACACTCACACACTCACACACACACACACTCACACACTCACTCACACACACACTCACTCACACACTCACTCACTCACTCACACACTCACTCACACACACTCACTCACTCACACACTCACACACTCACACACTCACTCA